>NC_081414.1:594968338-595268733 GCF_030272615.1 Cryptomeria japonica
GAGATCTCTTATCTAGACAAATTAATCCGCCAATCAATCCTGCAAGAATAACTAGGAGAGTCTCGTAGTGCATGGCCACATCCTCCCACCAGATCTCTCCTCTGGAAATGATCTCATCACCAAATATGGCTTTGCATGCCTCTGTCCCTCCAAGATCCTGAAAATTATACTGGACTAACTCACTAGTCACAGGGATATGTAGAATCCTGTAGACATCCTCGAGTGTAACATTGATCTCACCAGTGGGTAGGTGGAAAGTTTTATGCTCGCTATGTCATCTCTCTGCTAAGGTAGTCAACATACCCCTATTATGGGTAATATTAGGCATGTACAACAAATGACATAATCCACAAGCATTTATATGTCTAATCTCATCTTGTGTAAGCTCTGGCACTAAATGGCGCAAGGTCGGGAATTTCTCCCGGTAGTGGAGAACATCAATCTTCTCATGTTTAACAAGAGAATTTGATCTCTATCAATTGTCTATCTATCAAATCTAAGAGATCGCTAATCTATCAATCTATCAAACAAATGATTAATCACATCAACAACCAATCAAATATTTTCTACAAAGAAAATCAAACTATCAAATTAACTTTTAAATCATCAAAAATGATTTTCTACCAATCACTAAGTTTAGTTGCCTCTATCAAGTTCTTTATCAGAGACTAAATCTATCTCTTAGAGCTAATGTATCAATCTACCAATCAAATCAATCAATCATTTATCCTATCAATCAAATTTATCAAATTCTCTATCAAATCAAACATCAATTAGCATATCAATCTATCAAATTTATGCATCAAAATATCAAATCAAATTGTCTAAATTAATTTTAACATAGTCAAAATCAAAGAAATTCATTTTTTTTACCAAATGCGTTATTCCTCAAAACAAAATTGCTATTCTATTAAGCATAGGCGCGGAAACACACATATGCGTGAACATTTTTAATGAAAGTGCTAACACTTGGAGTAAAAGCATGAAAACAGTCGAATGCGCTAACCTTTTTCATGAAAGCGTGAACACTCAAAGCATAAGTGTTAACATAACGAAAGCACTAACATAAATCACAAAAGAGTGAACAAAACAAACAATTGTGTTAAACTATAAAAAGCACTAACATAAAATTCATATGTGCAAACATACGAGACAAAAGCGCTAAAACAAAAGGGCAAAAATAAATAAAAAATTAAAATAGACTAACACTTACCGAAAAATAAATAAATTTGTACGGAAAGTTGCAAACAAGCTCTGGATAAGGTACATACCAAATAACCATACTTGGGAGGTCGCTGATAATGTCGTACACACTCAAATCGATGGTTCTCAAATGAGATAACCATTTTGCCAGCTCAGCAAGAAAATTATTTTCACTCCACAAGCTAACATGGATCAAATGAGGATAAAATTAACCTAGGTTAATTTTATAATTACCATTTGAAAGGGTAATTAATACTTTTAAGTGGGGCATTTTTATTTATTTTTCACAAATGAATTTAATTGAGGGACCTTTTGAATTATCGCGAGATTAATCATTCAAAATTTTCAAACAATTTCATGATCAATCTGTCGAGGGGGCACACAATCAGGATTTTTTATCTCCATCAAGCACATTATCGAGACTTGATTTAATCTTTGAAACATTGTTGTCTCAATATCATTTCAAAGAGGGGCAAAATGTATACACATAAAAATGGCTATGAGCAATTAAATAAATATTTTATATTTATTTAATAATTATTCTTCTATTAAATAGTCAATTTGAAAACATTAATTTATTTAATTCATTTCATGTCCTTCTATTAATTAATTTAATTGAAATATTTTAATAATTAATTTGCTATATCCTTTTCTTCTAATCAATTAATTAAATATCTAATATTTAATTATTCCTCTATCTACTATCCTATGGTCTCATTAATTAAATAATTACTTAATTATATAATCCCTTTTCCAACTTACCTTTCATTCTCCACATCACTTCTTCTTTTCCAACTCATCCATCATATGACTAAATTAATTCAACAAAATAAAATAAAATAAAATCATTTATTAGCCACTTATCTCCAACTTCCAAAATAAATGAAATATTGTGTATGTACACATATTCCCTAGCCTTATTCTATATTCTCTACAATATCCCTATATATATCTTAGGAGTACCTGAGTCCACTTGTCCTCTTATTCCTAAATCTTCTCCAACTATTCTATATCCTCTCAAGTCTTCAAATTAGTGAAGGTGAGATGAGTGATGCTTGTCTTCTCCTGCCCCCTTTTTCTCAACCTTCAACTTCTTGCTCATAGCCATCCAATTTGCAAGATTTGATCATGACCATTGATCTCTGCCACCTAAGCCCGTGCACTCAAAAATCTATAAAAAGAGGTCTCCTAAGCAATTTTGAAAAAAAATAGACTAATAGCTAATCATATAGTCATTCTAGGAGTCTTTATGTTGCATCTGTGAGTTTGAGTTTGAAGCAATTATCAATTTTAGAATTATTATCATAGCTTAATATCATGTTAGCTTAAATAATTTGCATATGCATATCATAGTATCAGTTATTTATCAATCCATTCTTCATATGCCATCTTGGAAGCTACCAATGCTTGTTTGAGAGCAAATCATCTACAACCAGGAATAGTGAAGTTAGGACACAATGAGGTGTAAATCATGGAAGGTATAATATTGTTTATTTCATTTACTTCAAGTTACTTCATTGGTTGAAGTTAAGTTTCATGTATCTTTCATTTTTATATTGTATGATGGAATAACATGTTCAGGACATTTCTTTGGAGTTCAACTTTAACCTCAACATACTATACCTCAATATACTACCCCAAATGATAGTGAAACCAAATTGGTGAGAGTTTTAGACCCAAGGATCCAAAGATGGAAGAGGTTTTTTGGATGAAGTTTGGACAAAAAGATGCAGAGGTATCATCTTGGACAAAAGGTTTTTTGGATGAAGACCCATTATCTTCTTGTTGGGCACATGATTATAAAAAACAATTGAATGTTGGTTATGGTCAGTTGGTATGGTGTTTGGTCTTGAAATGTTTGGTCTTGAGTGAATCTATGTTGTTGTGACCTAGTTAAAGTATGTTCCATGATTGGATGGGGTTTGTGGAGTAGGTGTGTGTCATTGGTGGGTTGAAGCAACTTGAAGTATAATCAAGAATGGTCATGATTGACCTTATCACATCACATAAACTCAAAACCCTTAAGATATTCAAAACATAGTCATATATATTCAAAACAAAAATTACAAATCATCTCATGGGATTTAATATAAAATTTGGCATTTAAATATGTGCAAATCAGCTCATCGCCATTTAAATATACAAAATTTGGTATCTAAATTGTTGGAAACCAATAACAGTGAGAGGGGGGGTGAATCAGTGTTATACCAGAGTAATAGATTTTAGCCTTAACAAAACATTCATACACCAATCAGTATACCACTATAAATAGAATTGAAAGAAGTAAAGGAACCAATAAGCTAAACACATAAATGAGAACCATAACATAGATATTTGTACGTGGAAAACCTCAATGAGGAAAAACCATGGTGGGATTTGTGACCCACAATATCAATCCACTAGCCATATGAAGATATATTACAATATATGATGGGCCTGCACTTGCAGGAAGGCTTACAGCCTAGAGAACACTACTCAATCACAATATGAGCCTCACTAACTACATAAAATTCCAAACAACAATCCGGAGAAACTTGTGAACTGCTAAGATAACATATTATATGCCAGAATACAATTCCAGTTTAAGCTCTGTCTATTAGGTCTGAAACCCTAAACCCCTTTACTGGAATAACACTTATAATAAATTCCTCACATACATAATTTCTCTAAATAATTACATTTGAATATCCATTCCATTACATCCATATTCTTATTTTATCAAAATGATCTAATCAAACTGACCTATATACCCTATACAAATTTATGCCATATGTGGGCTTACAAAGATATATACAATATCAAATTACATGTCAGCCATATATCACAAATGTATAAACATTAAAACAAATTGTTGATGCCGGATCCAAGATATGCTAGCCTCTAATACTGATAACCTTTTCTATACCATGTTGGCTTGCATTGTCAGTGACCAAAGAAATCCTTCTAACCTACCGGTGTCGATGTCGGTGTAGAATCTATGAAGTGTCTGCCGGTACACAATATGAAACTAGAACACAAAATCGTGTTTCTATCAATGACAACATAGTGAAACCAACCAACAAAGTGTCAATTGCCAACATAAATATGTATAAATCAGCTCATGGCCATTTAAATATACAAAATTATGCCCCTGAATATGTACAAATAAGCTCATGGGCATTTATATATATAAAAAACTAATATAGAACAATTCACTGACGATATATACAAAATTCTCAAAATGATTCTACCCTGAACTGTAGAATCAATCAAGTGAGCCTTGTGGATTGACTCTAACCCGTATTGTGTCAAATATTGCCTCATGGTCAAATTCACGAACTTTTCATAAATTCTTGTTATGAGGTCTATCACAATACTTAATCAAATAAATATTTGTTGCGACAACAAGGCTGGAGAAATGAAGAATATGTTTGTGTGTTTCAAAGTCCTCAAACAACCAAACATCAGAATTATTGAAAGGGTATCTCGTAAGCTATGTGCCTGTCATGACAACAGACCCTACTGGATACTCAATACCCTCTCCATCAATTATTGTGGTTGTTAATTTTCTCTTAGGCTCAATACAACGACACAAAAAGTAATTCATTCCTTCTTCATTGTTCTCTTTTGCAACAACTGGGTACACATGACCTGCATATTATTGTATGATAATTAATACCAAAAATAATATTTGATGTAACAAAATGAGCCAAAAAAAATCCTACAACAAAATTTACCCAAAAAATCACCTAGTTCCACTAGGTCGAATACATGATCGAAATCAACCGATGCTTCCATCTGGTTCAACTGCAGTGCTCTGGGAATTTGATAGGTATCAATAGGAACCAACGGTCTACAAGACCATTTATTTACCCACTCTTGTGATTAACATTCTTCCCATAAAAATGCATACATGAAGAGAAAAAACATACAATATGTCTAGTATAAATTACCAGTGAGCTTGCATTTGAACTTCAAAATGAGTGCATGTTACTGGATCCTACAATTGTACAACAATCTTGATAGTTTTCAATGTCAGATTTAGTGATCAACCAAAAATATCTATGAACCATTGATGTATCTACATTACCTAGTCCCATTGTAGAGTTACACCATTGCACAATTGTTGTTGCATCTATCAACTCAACACCACCTTTGTACTTCAATTCTTCTCTAGCTAGGGCTCTTTTTACACATTCTCCTGGACCGTCGTGCTCTCCCTTTCCATGTCTAGCCTCAGTGAAATTCCAAAAAAATTGTACACTACTTGTCACATGCATCCTACTCGGTTAATAGAACATCCTTGCATTTGTGAATTGCGAGGTGCAATTATTTGACCATATTATGTGTTGCTTATATCATATGTTCCTTTCCCTTAAACTATCATAGAAAACTTTAAAGAATCTTTGCACAAACTCTAACGAATATGTATGATCGTCACTTATGTATAAGTGATACTCTGTTACAACCTTTCTATCCTCCTTTGTGCTATCATTTGCATGCATGAATGCGGATGCAGGAGCATCTCTGGTTCATGGAAATCTTGCATCAACCAAAAATATTTTCCTTCATGTTTTTGCTTTATGTTTATAGTTTTAGCATTTCTTTCTATGTCTCCTAGAGTTGGCTCACTGGATCCTATGGAGTTGGATTTTTCTTGAAGACTTGATCATCTTCCTTATTCCCAAACTATGGAGCATTTGGATCATTTTCTAGCAAGTTATCGCTACCAATTTTCATGAGAGTTTCATGTTGCTAGTTGATAGTTTCTTGTTACTAGTTGCATAGACCTATTTGCATTTGTGATCTATCAGATCTCCCTTTGTTGGCATTGCATGAAGATTGCATTAATGAAGTATAAGTGTTGTCATTAATGTCAATTGCAACCCGTAATGGAGTTGTATTGGAGCCAGTAGTGATGCAATATGCAACCGATAGTTGAGCAGTGAAGGGAACCAGTATTACTATTGAAACAGAGAGATCAATCGGTAATGCTAACCTATTAATATGCCAAACCCTAACCGCTGAAGCTTGGTGAATTAGTTGTGTTGATCTATGATCAAATGGTGATCGAAGATTATTATGCCACGTATGCATGATGCACGTGATGAGTTTCAAAGTGGTTTTGGCACGTAGAGATAACTATTTTATCTTGGGAATGAGAAAGTGCATAGCATAAAGTGGAAACTGCATGATGAGTTACAAGATCCAATGTACAGTGATCCAAGAGCAGTCGAGGTTGTCTAGAACAATGTGCAAATGATTACTATATGTTACTAACCTATTGTTTTTCTTATAAGGTCGATGAGTTGCTTTGTAATAGTGTTGGCAATTTTTGTTATGTGTGGTAGTTTGATTGTTTCATAACCAGAAGAAGTATCTACAGAATGTGTGAAGGCAAATAAGAGCATAAAAGGATCTGATCAAGAAGAGTAGTGCTATTACCAAATCAGAAAAGACCATGTTATTCTCTAACAATTACAACAGTTAAATCCCTTAACCGAGTAAGCTTTAACAGGCTTGGCGCTTTCTAAATCCTCTAACCAGGTGATCCATTAGATTGGACTTGAAATCCTCTATCTAGGTTACTCTTAACAAGGTATTGCCTTTAACATGGTATTGTAGTCAATCCCTTAAGCGGCTGGTCCTTAACCGGATCTATTCCTAATAGGAAATTTTTGTAAAGATTCTAACAAGGCTTATCTCCTAACATGACGAACTTCAAAAGAGTTCAGAATACTTGTGGGTATTCATCCCCACCGTGGTTTTTCCCATTTGGATTTCCACGTCAAAAATCATTGTGTCAAGTCGTGAATGGTTTTGTGGTTATATTTTCATATGGTTAATATGTTTAACTGGTAAAGCCACTTAGATATGTTTAGATGACTAAAAGTGATCAGAAATATGATATTACTAATGTTACTAAAGTGGTTTGATGTTTTGGTTAAATGGTATGAGAGTTTTAGATATGTTACACTTTTATACTAGTATTCTAGTTAACTGGTAAACTTGATAGTGCAGTTGCAATTTATAGTACAGTGTTTAAACCGGTTGTTTTAGTGATTGATTTATGAGTTGGGTTTGAGTTTGGTGAAAGTTTAGTTTCTTTTCTATCTACCGATTCACCCCCCCTCTCAGTAGTTGACCGAATCCTTATTGATTCATCATATCATCACCCAGTTCCGTATCTTGTAGAAGAAAGGAAGGTGAAATATGCCTATACCCAGTTGAAAGGTCATGCATCTCTTTGGTGGGAGAATTTGCAGGTTGATAGACAAAGAAGAGGTAAAGAGAAGATCAAGGCATGGGATCGAATGATTGCTAAGTTGAAATTATAGGTGCATCTCCAAACATGTGATACTGATAGCCGATGGTGCGCTCCAAGCTGCATGTTTTCCCATCGGGTTATTGGGCGGCACAAAAACTAGTCTTGTCGATAGCCAATGGCTCCTTCCAACTTGCTCCAACCCGCTGGCGACCTCGTCGGGCTATCGGGGTAGGTGGAAAACACTCCCGCCGATAACCGATGGCACCTTATCAAGTTATCGGGGTAAGTATAGCCAACACATGAACTCCAAAAAGAAAACAAAAATGCACTCCAAGCTCCCTATCCATTTGGGCTTACTAACACCCCTAGTACCTTCATCAGGTTGATGAATGAGGTGTTGAAGGACTACATAGGTATATTTGTAGTGGTATACCTTGATGTTATCCTCATATTGAACAAAATAGAGGAAGAGCATCTTGAACACTTGCAGATTGTATTAAGGAAACTACATGAGGAACAGTTGTCAATCAATCTTGAAAAATGTGAATTCATGAAAAAAGAACTCATTTATCTGGGTTTTGTTGTATCCCAAGGCACTTTGGAAAAGGATCATAGCAAGGTGGGAGCAATATAGAGTCGGCCTACACTGAAAACCACTATAGAGGTAAGAAGTTTTCATGGACTTGCCCAATTTTATAGAAAGTTCATTTGAGGTTTTAGTGAAATTCATGCTCCTGTTCTTGATATAATTAAGGGTGGGTTGAAAACTAAGTTTAGGTGGACTAAAGACGCTGACCAGGGGTTTGACTTGCTCAAAAAGAGGATAGCTACCCAACCCATCCTAGTTTTACCAATTTTTGATAAGTTGTTTACCCTAGAATGTGATGCTAGTCATATAGCAGTAGGAGTTGTGGCCCAACGGGGTGACATGATTCTTTAGGATGACTTCCAGATTGTGACTCCGTTGAACCTATTTGATTGTACATCAGTGTGACTTGGCCGATAAGTATTAGTCGAGTTCTTTTGTCCTTGGGATAGTTCAAATTGGGTTAACTTCTTCCGATATGGTTTTGATTGGTATTATATTATGATCAGTTATCAGTGAGAGTCTAGTCGATAAATTTGTGGTGCAGGGGCCATCAGGGTGACATGATGCTTCGGGACAACTTTCTGATTGTCACTCTGATGGAAGTTGCTTGGTAGATGAACCTGTTTGGTTGTAAATTGGCGTGACTTAGCTGATAAGTGTTGGCCAAGTTATTTCAGCCTTGGGATAGTTTACATAAGGATGACTCCTGTCGATGTGATCCTATTGGTATTGTATTATGATCGGTGTGAATTTGACCAATGTTCAACTTCTATAGTCTGGTTGAAGGGCTTTGACTAGTGAGAGTCTGGTCGATGAACTTATGGAGCCGGGGTCTTCGGGGTGACAGGATGTTTCAAGAGGACTTTCAGATTGTGGCTCTGATGGACGTTGTCTAGCCGATGAACTTGTTTGGTTGAACATCAACGTGACTTGGCTGATTAATGTTGATCGATTTATTTTGGTCCTGGGATAGGATACTTTGGGATGACTCCTGTCGATGTGGTCTTGTTGGTGATAGCATCGGGGTGACATTGGTCTTTAGAATGACCTGTCGAATATCAGTCTGACTTCTTTAATCTGGTCGATGAACTTGTGGAGCCGCTTTATTGGTATTGTATGATGATCGGTGTGACTCTGACCAATGTTCAATTTTTATAGTCTGGCTGATGGGGTTTTGATTGGTGATAGCTTGGCCGATGAACTTGTGGAGCCATGGTTTTTCGGGGTGACAGGATGTTTCTAGATGACTTTCAGTTTGTGTCTCTAATGGATGTTGTTTGGTCGATGAACCTATTTGGTTGTACATCTACATGACCTGGCCCATAATTGGTGATCGAGTTGGTGATCGAGTTGTTTTGGCCCTGGGACTGTTTACTTCAAGATGACTCCTGCTGATGTGATCTTGGTGATAGCTTTATGATTATTTTTTGAGATATATATTATATATTTTGTTAAAATTTACAATTCATGTCGAGCTATAACCAAAGGTTTTCTTGTTGGTTCTTTCCTCCTAGTATGCTCTTTGAACCATTTTTTGTAATTGTTATTATATTAAAATATATTAGTGGTTTACCACTTTCCTCCCCCCCCCCAAAAAAAAGATTATAAGTCAAGCATTATTAATTAATTAATTAAAATTTTCTATTAGATTAAGAGGGAGAGGGCTTAAACCCTTTATATAAGTCTAATCATGTTTTCATCATTTGCAAATAATTAAATAACATATCAAAAATAAACAACATGCTTCTAACTTCATGTGTTGGTGAAAGTATGAAAATTTAAAACTTCCCAATATGTAATTATGAAAATTAAGAAATAGCTATATACAAAACAAGAAAGTATATATGTTCACATTCCCTCATATCATAAGATAAATAAATTTTATTGATTTTTAATGAATAAAGAACTATTAAAAAATAAGTAATAAAAAATATGAAAAAATTATTTCTTTTGACTTTTATCATTTCAATTCATAACATATATATCAATTTTTAAAAGACATAGATACTCATATTAATGTTGATTTTAACTATTTTAATTCAACAAATGAACTAACATATAAGAAGACATATATAAGAAATTTGTAATTTATTTATAAATATTTCAAAATAAGGAAGATAGTGGGATGTTTTTTTATGTATATTAAATAAAAAAAAAGACATGTATAAAAATTTATATGTAATATTAATTTTTTTAATAGTAAATGATAATAATTTAATTATAAATTGAAATACAAACATAAGATATGTAAAAAGACTTAAAAGATATTATTTTAAAATATTAAAAGCATTTTATAATTAATTTGTAATATTATCTTTTATAAAAAATTATTAAAGTCTTTCTTTCAATTTATTAAAAAATTAAATTGTTAAATGGTAAAAGTATTTTATTTAAATATTATTTAAAAATTCATGTTTACATAAAAAATATGAATACTTATAATAAATTTTGGTAAGTTTATTTATGAAAGCTTGTTTATTTTATGAAAAAAAAATTCAAATTAGTAAGAATAAATAAATATATATTATGATAAAAGATTAAATATTAATTTTATTTTTTTTAATGGATTATTTTTCTTTGTTAGAGCTATTAATGGGAAAAAGGATCTATAAGAAAAAGAATAAAAAGGGAGAAAGGACTAGAACAAAAGTAATTTCAGAGTTATAAACAGAAAAAAAGGGATGGATAAGAACAAAAGTAATTTCAGAGTTATAAAGGGATGGATAAGAACAAAATCAGCTGATAAGAACAAAAGTAATTTCAAAGTCTTAAATGGAAAAAAGGAGGATGGTTAAGAACAAAACCAGCTGATAAGAAAAAAAATATATTAGAATTATAAACCAGAAAAAGAGACAAATAAGAACAAAACCAGTATCACAAGACAACTAAATGTCAATTTAAATTTGACAAATATCACAACCATATAAAAAGCACAATGTTTTAAGTTTGAAGACGGAATAGAGATTCAATATTAATTTGCCAGCTACCACCCCAGAGAAAAAAGGCACAGAATTCTTAATGTAAATGAAATAGAATCTACATAGAAAATGTACCAACGATGAGGGCCGCGGCTAAACTGGTCCCAAAATGATACGAAAAGTCAATAACACAAAATTTGTCAAAAATTACAGATCAAACAGAAAAAAAAAATCAACAACGAGTTTTATAACCCCATTTTAAAATCAGTTTAACTGTGAACAACCCACAAATGATGAGCTGACACATTAAAATACTTCATTTCCAATGAAATCAACAACTGAATGTCTTCTTTGTTGACTACTCACGCTCCATAAACCCACTTTTCCTTTGACCAGTTCACCCTAATTTACTACATTGCATGTGATTTATGAGTATATAATGATGTGACGGAGCATAACTCAATCCCGCCGTTTCATCATATTTCTTCTCTGTTCAATAGAGAGCTTCTGTGTTGTTTTTAGCTGTGCTTGTTGAAGAAGACAGTTTACTGTGAGCTTCTTTCTCTTTTTTTTTTCTTTGGAGATTTCAGATTTATATGGCTTGGAGGAACCATTGGCCAAATCTGTTCAAAGTGAACCCTTCACCACCGCAGCGTCAAATCAGCACATCTTTAACAATGTCTACCGAAAAGGCGTCTGCTGGTGAAGGTTATCAATCCTGCTTTCACTCTGCTCAGAAGCAATTGTAATTTTTTTTATGAGGGGTTTAGCATTATTTCATATAAGAATTTCTAGTGATGTAACCTAGTAGTTTCAATTTGCCCACCGTCTGTATATTGAAGTTGATCACAAAAAAATGTATAAGTTAGTAAGAATGTACATTGTGGTGAAAGCATCTGTATATTTATGATTTACCCATTAGCTATCAAAGTTTTGTTTTAATATACATTCTGAATGAAGTCCGATTCTATGTTGATATTTTTTTTTGTTCTGTTGAGAGGCAAAGAGTTAAGGATATTCATTTGATCAAAATTGAAGAATCTCTAGAACATGATCCTTACTTCCATAGATTTAAATCATGGTCCAAAAAAATTGAATCTAAATAAATGACCTAATGAAGAAACATGTCAGAACCCTGAATTCTTACTCAACCAGTTAACCTAATATTCTTTTTCCTTTTTTATTTTGGCAGGAACATCCTCACCTAGGGCAACGGAAGAAAACACCCAACTAAAGAAAAAATGGAGTCCACTTCCACAACAAAAAGAGATATTAGAAGAAATTTTCAAATCTGGAAAAGAAAGTCCCGATGTAGACGATATACAGAAGATCACTAGAATGCTCCAAGCATATGGAAATGTTAGAGAAGCGAGTATCTTCTATTGGTTCCAAAATAGAAAAACAAAAGAAAAGAAGAAACAACGGCTTGATTCTGAATGTACTTCCATGCCCAGCAGTGGAGAAATTTCCCCACCTCCAATGCCTCCACCTCAACAGACGAATGCAGTCAGTTGTGCTCGATGCCAAAACGCCATAACAGCAGTAGCAGCAATAATGAATGACAGCACTATCGTTCATACTGGTATGAATTATATCATATTAAGTGAGTTCTAGGCTTAAGATATCTATTTATTGTAGTGCTTTTTTAATTTAACAGACAGAGATATAGTACTATTCTCTTGTTAAAGTAGGATTTTTATGCCTTAAAAACACTGTATGCAGAACGAGGTGAGAGGAATCGGAATGTTTCTGCTTTAACAGTATTCATCAATGGTACTCAATTTGATGCTTCCGTTTGGCCTATAAATGTCAAGGCAAGGTTCGGTGAGGGAGCAATTCTGCTTCATTCCTCTGGCCAACCAGTCCTTGTGGATCATCAGGGATTCATCTTAAAAGAATTGGAACACGGAGGCGTGTACAAGTTGGTAAGTCTATAATGTATTGAAGAAACTAAGATTTAAATGCCCCAAGTAGATGAAACAGAGTCATGTCCAACTGAAACTTTTATTTGCCTTTTGTCGGTGCAGGTGTATGTATGAAACAGAAGATCTGCTTCAGTCCAAGTGGGTTTTCATTCACTACTGCAAATAGGGAATGGTGCAAATACATAATATATGTGTAGATTCCAAGGTTTTTCTAGTTCAGATTACGCATTAAATAGGCCCTTGGTGCACGGCCTCTCTATCTCAGACATTCATTAATGTAATTATATCGATATGTGATTTCAGCCAATGATTTTGATGAATTTATACTCGGTGATATAGCTCAATATTTTTTCCCATACCCAAGTTATGGGATATAGTTTTGTAATGGTGAAATTTGGATATCAATCAATTTTTATTTAGTTTTGGTTTCATTTTGATTTTTAAAGTTATGGGATATAGTTTTGTAATGGTGAAATTTGGATATCAATCATTTTTTATTTAGTTTTTGTTTCATTTTGATTTTAGAAATTAATGTAATATATTATTGATGTTTTCTTTTTATTTATATGGAAAAGTAATATATATATATATATATATATATATATGAGACAATTATCACATTTAACCTTGTACTTACATTTATTTCTTGGTTAACATCTTTTTATTATGAATCAATTGCATGGCATGCTTGGTCAATCTTATACAACATTTAATTAACCTTTACAATTAAAAAATTCGAATTCATATTTTTTCACTCACTTGTTTTAAAATCATTATGAACTAACTTGATAAACTTTTCACGTGATTACAAGTTATCTCTCAAAATTTAAAATAGTATTTAATGTTCATCATTTCAAAAGAAAATCCAGAATGGGGTGTTTGGCAAGACATCTCTTCAACTCCTGTTACTTGTACTTTAGATGGTGCCTCTACAGTTCCCCTTTCAGATGCTCAGACATCTCTTCACCTCCTGTTACTTGTACTTCAGATGGTGCCTCTATAGTTCCCCTTTCAGATGCTCCTGGTCCTAGTGATGCCAAAATGATGGTTGGGATGTTAACTGGGGTGTCCACTCCCCTAGTGTTGTTACTCATAGTGCTGCTTTTTCCTCTGGTACTGTTATTGTTCCTTGTGATGATGTTGCTTTTTCCTCTAGTAGTGTTATTGTTCCTTATGATGATGATGCTTTTTCCTCTAGTACTGTTAGTTGGCCTTGGGCCCAGCTCTGCTTAAATCTGTTCCAATTTTATATACTATCTTAATAGAAAAAAGAAAATTACCTTAGGAAGCTAAGAATTATTTGTATATTATTCCTATTTGACACAATTTTTCATCTACTTAAATGCTATGTCTTAGTATTTAAACATATTTAATATACATCATTTCAATAAAGAGACCTTAGGAAGCCTAGCAACATTTACATATTATTCCTACTTGATACACTTTTCATGTGATTACATGTTATGCCTTATTATTTAAAGATATTTAATGTGCATAATTTCCCAAAAGAGACCTAAAGAATTTGAGGAATAGTTTCATATTGTACCTACTTGATAAAAAATTTATGTGATTGCATGCTATGTCTCAACATTTAAAGATATTTAATATGCATCATTTTAAAAGAAAGAAACTTTATGAGTCAAGAATCATTTACATAATATTCCTACTTGATACACTTTTAATGTGATTGCATGTTATATCTTAGAATTTAAAGGTAATTGATATGAATTGCTTCTCAAGAAATCTTAGTAGTCCAACAATCATTTTTAAAATATTCTAACTTATACACTTTTCAAGTGATTAAATGCTACATCTTAGTATTTAAAGGTATCTAATGCACATTATTTTCAAAGCAATACACCTTAGGAATCTAACAATCATTTTTATATTATTTCTACTTGGTATAAAATTCATGCAATTACATGTTATATTTTAGTATTTAAAAATATTTAACGTCCAACATTTGGAAAGAAAGACAACTTAAAAATTTCCTTACATCATTTTCATAATACTTCTACTTGATAGACATTTCATGTGATTACTTGTTGTGCCCTAGTATTTATAGGTATTTAGTATGCATCATTTCAATAGAAAGACATCTTAGTAATCCAAACATCATTTGAATATTATTTCTATTTTATACAATTTTAATGTGATTATATGATGTCTTAGTATTTAAAGGTATTTAATGTGCATCATTTCAACATGAATACACCCTAGGAATCAAATCATCATCTACATAGTATTCCTACTTGATACACTTTTCATATGATTATATGTTGTTTCATAGTATTTGAAGGTATTTAATGTGCATAATTTTAAAAGAAAGACACCTTAGGAGTCCAAACATCATTTGCATAGTATTCCTACTTGATACATTATTTATGAGATTAGTGAACTTAATGACCATAATTTTAGAAGGAAGACACCTTATGAGTCTAAAAATCACTTGTACGATATGTTGGAAGTATGTGTTGATGTGTTTATGTGGTTGTCATTGATGTCAAACGTGTTGTTTTAGAGTGGCATTGGTCTAGAATGTCTGTGGGGTAGAGGTATATTGTTGTGTTGGTGTTGCAAGTGTTCATTGGTTGTTCTAAAAGTGTTTGAATCTGGAAACTGTTGTTGATGTTGTTTATTAATGTTATCTTTGTTGTATATAGTTTTGGCATCATGGATATGATTATTTTGTGGTTTGAAATATCTTTGTGTTCTTTGGGTGCTGTAGTAGTGTTTGTTGCTAGTTGTGATAGTCTATGTTTGACCTATTCTTAGGTCTGAATATGAGTTGTGGGAGGTTATTGAATTTGTTATGGGTCACACTGTAGTGTGTGGAGATCCAGACTTGAGTTGCTTTCACTAGAGAATATGTTTTGACCGTTGATTTTTTATATGGATGTGTAGCCTATGGATTTGCTATTGGTTATGTTATGTGATTGTAGGTCAATGAATTGATATTTGGGAGATGTGTTTTGGTCCCCTCTTCCTCCTAGAGTGGATCAGCATGTGTATTTTTGGCCCGAAAAGTATAATTTGGTTCAGGTTGACTTGGTTCAAGCTTTGATGATCTATCTTGTATATAAGGAATTTGTATGATTGAGTGTATATATGAGAAAGGGTGAAGAGTAAAAGAGAAGAGTGTAGATGTGAAGATAATTATTGAGGTTCAGTGAAGTGTATAGAAGAAGAGTTGTGTTCTCAAACTCAGAGGTGATAGTGAAGTGCTTTATGCTATGCTAAGTTCTCAAAAACAAAGTAAGGATAAAGGTGGAATTGGTTTTAAAAATGGTGAATTTTCAAGGTCATTTGGCAATAAGGATAAAGGAAAAGAAAAGGATGAGAATGAATTGAAGAACTCTAATAAAGATCAAAATAATTTCATTTTGGATCAAAACTTCCAAATCTCCAGAAACTTGAATAATTTTACAAGATCTCCTCTATATTTTTATAGGTGTTCTGTATATTTTAATGGTAACTTTTTTCATGCAATAAATTTGGAAATAGAGCTAGTAAATGTAGGAGTAGTCAAATCATAAATCAATCTTTCAGTGAAATTTTCTACGATTGTAATATGTTTGAACACAAGGCAAGTGAATGCATAAGTAGATTGAATTGGAACTATAATGTCATAAAATTGCAACCCTTGCAATTTTTTACCACATTAGGGTCTTCACGTTGGCAAATCAAATTCCCAAGCCTGATCGAAGACCCGAGACTCGCTCAATTCCTGAAAAATGCACTTTTTCTGGCCCCCGCACTACTTGAACCTGCTTCATGTCCTGAGATAAGGGCAATAGGACAAGGGAATTCCCTACCCTATTTTGGGGCCCCCTCTATCCTATCTTTGCATTGGTCTTTGCAATTTTAGCAGGAAAACTTTCCCTATGTCAGCCTATGATGAAAAAATCAGTCAATTAACCCTAATTGATGAATATATGTTGCATTTACCTTCCCATTTGCATAAGTTGGAATTTTCATGGATCACAAGTTCAATCAATCAAGCATTCAAGAGAATTCAAGAATTCAGGCATTCCTTCCAAGCATTGAGCATTCTCAAGTCTCTCTTCAAGGTTAGGTGTTGCATTCAAGTCAAAGATTCAACCATTGAAGAGGAGATCCCTTTCAACATTCAATTTCACACAAGAAATTCTATCTACCACCTCCCTTGAGGTGAATTACATTTCAGTCGTTCATTTACATTTACTTGCAAGTACTTTCATCATTTGCTTAATTCCAAAAGTGGGGTTTTACTTGAAGGAAAAATCCCAATCCCAACCCCTTTTTCTCTCTTTTCAGTGTGTAGGTTGTAGGTGCACAGTTGTATTTGCATATTTAGACTCTATTTACAAATGCGGAAAAACCCTTTTCATTTCACTAATTTTTCGGAGGACTGTGTGCACTTTCAACATGGTCCAAATAACTTTTGCTCAAATTCACATGGTAGCTTAGTGTCAACATATTATAGCTAGATCCAAGAGCACAGCTTCATCCCACACTTCCATTTCAAGTTATAATCAATTCTTTACTACTTTTACACTTAGTCTCAAAACACATAATTCAGCAATTACTCGTTCTAAAAAAGGGGTTAGCTTGTCATCTTCACACCATTATCAATTCATTTAGTATTCAATATCTTTCCTAAGTGGTTGGATCTAGTGAATTCCCCCACCTCTTTTAAATGTAATGTGGATGAAGTGTTTGAAAGAAAATCCATAGTGAAACTTTCATCTCTCCTCAGAGGGAAGAAAAGCTTTCCTCTTGATCTCTCCATCATTCACTTTTCACCCCATTACATTTTAGTGAACCCGATATCTTGCATGCTTTATTCTAAAAAACATTGTATATGTTTCATTTACAAGTTTATTTTTTCTACAAACTTAGTGGTTAATTCATTCAAAACCCTAGCTTTTAAAAATTGAAATTGAACTTGTGTTTTGTAAAAAAATTCCTTCCTATTGTCTTAGATCTGAATATTGCTTTGTTTTATAATATTGGAAAACAAGTTTTGATGGGCCCCTGAAACCCAGTACTATCAGAAAATCAAAAGATAAATATTACAGCGTAGCTAAACAAAAAGACAACATACAAAGGAAAGACAACTGGTGAACCAAACGCCAGCAAACAAGAGAACGCATATTATAGACCAAAAAAGATAGACAAAAGCCCAGGCTTAGGTTAATTTCTGAAGCATTTCCGCTGCTTCCAACTCCGTCTCTTCCATATTGTTCATTGTCCGCTTAATATCCTCGATTTCCTTACTATGGCTTTGCATCCTTTTAGTGCTTTCTCTCATTCTTCTCCCAAGTCATGTGTCCCTATCATCTGGGGTGTCAACCTTAACATCGATAATGCCCACGGGGACCTTATCCCCTTTGTAGTTCTCCAACTTGCAGATAAGGGATTTCATGCTAGCCGAGGTAGCCTTCAAAATCTTGTGGCTTTGCTCTCCTACTTTTTTTAGCATGTGCTCAATTCCATCAAGACACTTTTCAGTTGCACCTGCTCTGTTTTCCAAGCCAAGAAAGCTATTGCAGTTGGCATTGATAATCTCCTCGGTGTTACCAAATGCTTTGGTGAACCCACTGAGACATTCTGGTAGGGAATTGAACTTTCAGGAGCCTAAAGCTTGTAATGTCTCGATTTTCCCTACTTCCAAGGCTTGCTTGGTTTTGATGCCTTCAATTTCCTTATGCACCTAGTTGAGCACCTGTTTGAGGCTTTTCATACCATTATTGATACAGAGATCAATATCCAAGTGATGCTCTTCCTAGTTCTTATCACCAGTAGTATTAAGATTAACCTCCAAGCCAAACTCCCTATCCTCAGAGTTCTGAGCTTCTTTCATTTTTGTATCCTCCCCCATCAATCCCTTCTCCTTTAAATCAGTCCTGAGAGGCGACTGGTCCTTACTGATTGCCTCCTTACTTTTAGAAGTCTTCTTTTACTTCTTCGGGATCACAAGGATTTGGACCCCCTCACTTCCAGTGTCCATGTCATTGTCAGTCCCATACTCCTCCTCATACCATCTATCGTCCTCCCCTCTCTGCTTCTTTTTGGCAAACCCTTTGTTTTGTTTCCCCTGCTCTATTTTTTTATTTCTTTTGATTGACCCAATAATTTGGGGGTCGTCCTATGTCTCTGCTTTCGTATCATAGCCATTGCCTTCCTTCTCAACTATATTCAATAGGACAGACATGTTCTTGATGTGATTATATAGAATCACCATCAAACCTTCATGCATTGCAGGGTTGATATTGGGGTTGGAAATTGCATCTTTGATCCCCGTATTAAGGGCACATAAAAGATAATAGGGAAAATAAATTTTATCTTTATACCTAAAATGATTAAATAAAACAAAGTGGTAGCTATAAACCCTAGTGTATCTACCATCAAGTGTGATAAACCCCATAATAGCAACCAGAACCCTTCTCCAAATTTACTTAATTACCTTTAGTGTGAATATTTCTTTGTTTTTCAAATTCAATTTTTTCATTATCTTGTTCAATTTGCAAATCAAATTTAGAAAATGAAGAGGTTAATTGTCAAAATCCTAATTTTCAAAAAACATCTTGAAATTGTCCCAAAATTGAATTTCCATTTAATTTTCAGATTTGTGACTGTTTTCAGACTTATCCTCTTTCTTAAAAATCAAATTTTCAATTTCCCTCCTTTTCCAAATTTCCAAATTTCAAAAATTAATTGGTTAGGTCCTAAAACCCTAATTTTTAAATTTAATTGGATTTTGTGTCAATTTCAATCAATTTCAATCAATTTCAGTTTTCTAAGCATATTTCAAGGTCTCCCTATCCATTAGGTTTGATCCTTTTCAAATTTATAATTCAATTCCTTTTTTTTTTTTCAAAACCCTAATAGGGTCCTATTTTCACATTCAAACCTTATTTTTGCCTATCTAGAGATCATAAAATCCACCATTTTTGGGGGGTTAGCTTTAAAATCATCCTAACTTTCATCCCTAAAAATTTCAAAAAAAATTGGTTAGACCTTGTGCACTTTCAACACGGTCCCCGACTTTTTTACTGAAATTTTGAGAGACTGTTATGATTGTATTTAATAGCTTAAATCTATAAGATTGGTTGATTTTTTTTATTTTTTATCTCTCTAAAATAAAAAAATACCTTCAAAATTCAACATCTCAAATTACAAGAAATTTTTTAAAACCAAGGGGTTAATTATAATCTGCCCTGATTTTAAAAAATTTGGTTTTATCAATTTTAAAATTAAGTGGTATCCCATTGGCCCTAATTTTAAATTCCAATTTCCTTTCATTTATCATAAAATTATTGTTGTAAATTGTGTCATTTTCTTCTTTCAACAAAGTTCAAATTGTTTAATCATTATTTTCTCAAATTTTACATTATTCTATTTTTGTGCACTTTGTTCCTATCATTCAAAATTCAAATCCAGAATTTTAAATTTTCAATCTAGTGCATGAGTTTTACCACTATTAGTCCTACCTATACTATCCTTGTTAAACGAAGTATTAGAATTAAGGCTTCCCAAGGTTAAATTACCAAGGAGATGGGGCATAATTTGGGTGACTTCTTCAATGAGGATAACATTAATTCTTCCCATCCTAATCATGTCCCTATCTATCCAATTGATGAATCCCATGATGAACAAGAATAATATTTGAGTAGAGTTTCCATAGATCAACTTTCAAATTTGGACAATCACTTTGATAACTTTCAACAATGGATGTCCCAAGAAAACCCTAATAGTGAAGCTCTTCCATTAATTGAAGGCCTTAAACTCATAATTCAAAGTGATAAGGATGGAATTGATATATTATGTGGTATTTCTCATATTGTTGATTCAAATTTCATGCCTATCAAGACTTGTACCAAAACCCTAGGTTATTCACAACCTTCAACACAAGTCAATCCTTTGACTAATCCTATGGCTAGTATTCCACCTTTCACTTCAGATATCATGGCTACATCAACTCTAATGGTATGATGAAAGAATAAGTATCCAGTAGAATACTGAGAGGGGGAGGTGAATCAATATATTGAAAAACTAATACAAAGTTCCCAAACTCAAGCTCAGTTAAACAAAGTAAACATATCTCAGTCAAGATCAATATTGATAAGAATACTTAACATCAATTGGTTTAACTGTTATGACAACTTAACAGTAAACAACTTCAATCTTGTAAAAATCAGCAATGCTTAATCATAACCCAACATATTCATCTCTCAATGCTTCTACTTATCATCCATTATCAAAAGTTAGCCAAATCAACAAATAAGATCACAACCACAAAAAAATTCACCACTTGACACAAATGTTTATACGTGGAAAACCCAAATACGTAAAAACCACGGTGAGATGAGACTCACAATGATAGCTATCTGAACTCTTCTTAAGTTCGCCTTGTTAGGAGCCAAGCTTGTTAAAGTTGTACAATAAGTCTTGTTAAGAGCTAATTCCACTTAGGAATCACCCGGTTAAGGGATTTACAAATATGCCTTGATGAAACGCACAATACCCTATTAGTAGTAACCTTGCTAGAGGATTTTAGAATCCAAGCTAATGGACCACCTTGTTAGAGGATTTAATGAGTAACCAAGTTGTTAGAGCTTACCCGGGTAAGGGATTTCACTTCTATTGTAATTGTTAGAAAACAACAGGTTTTCTTGATCTATCTGAGTAGCACTACATTCACTTGATCATAGCCTTCTAAGCTTCAATCTACCTTCACTCAAAGTGCAGATCCATTCACCGGTTAGGCAACTACACACTCAACTGGTTTCAATCAGTCTTGCCAACAACCTTTACAAACAACTTCATCGACCTTAAATACAAATCAATTAGGTTGGTAACACAAAAAACCCTAATTCTCCTCATTGAAATTACAATCAAGTCGGTACAATCTTGACCATTTAAAATCATGACAATCTCTTTGCATTCTTCAAGAAAATTCCATCCGCTCCATGATCCTCGCTTCATCCGACATTGTAACTCATCATGTGTTGTACATTAGATGCAATCCACTTTGCTCCTTCCCTAGACAAAAACAAACGTGCCAAAACAATTTGAGCATATCCTCAGACAGTGATCACACATGTCTTCATCATTACCGCTTATCAGATAATAAACCATCAAACTTGATCAGTTAGGGTTTAACAACTGATAGTGTTTACTGGTTACATTTCTTAGAAAGGTTTAACCCTTTATACCGGTTTAACTCACAAACTTTACATACCGGTTTACTACATTTTCCACAAATCTCTTCTTACTGGTTACTAGCCAATATCAAAAATAACAATATCAACAATAACATGAATACCATTACCGGTTCAATTGACATCAATGACAACATATCATTAATGAAATATCTATGCAAAATGTCAACAATCTCCCCCTTTGGCATTGATGTCAACACTTGTTATCGCTTGTCAACACTTATTAGCACTTGGAGATTTTAGTTATGTTCATCGGCAAGTCAAAGACTTATGCAAAGTCATCGGTATTTGGTTCGCCGACAGATTATATTGTTCACCAACACTTGGAATGACTTGGAAACTACTTGGTTATGTCAAAGACATTATTCAATCACTTGGTTTGGCGATTTGGTTAAAAGTTTATTCGGGTTTGTATATTTGTTGTTACCGGCAAATAGGTCTAGGATAAGCACCGACAAACATATCTATTCCAGATCAGCATGGCACATTATGGAAATGATTTAGTATTATTTTAAATGCATTGAGCCGACATCATGCATTGGATATTGATTTACTTGTAATTGATTTTATTGTAATATCTTTTAGTGAGCCGACCTATTCAATTGGTCTTAGGTTATGGTATAAATGTAAGATCTCATTTGTGAGATTAATAGGTGATTGCAAAAAGGATTGCAATAAGGTATATGCAAAAATAAGTAGAGCTATACATGTAGACATCATTTGAAGGTTGAAGGAAGGATTTTGTGAAGGCAATCAGAACTAAACTGGTACCGAATCCAGTATATGAAGATGTTATTTTATGCAGTACATTATCATTGGAATTAACCATCCAATTATAGTCAGTGTGACTCTCATTTTATGATTGAGCAGTTAGCTATAGGCAGTTGGCCTTTCTGCATGTGCAGAATCCATATTGTACACACATACTATCTGCAGTAGTATCATTTGATTGTGGATAAGGCTTCCTACCATGGTTTTTCCCCTTACAGGGTTTCCATGTACAAACATTTGTGTTATGTGTTGTGGATGTTATTGTCTTTCTATTTCATGCATTAATCTTTATCGATATTGCAATTAATTGTTAAGACTGTCTACCGGCATAATGTTTGGTTTACCGGTATTAAGCATTAAGTTTTGGTTAAGTTAATTTTGGTTGAATTTATTGGACAAATAATTCACCCCCCCCCCCCCTCTTAGTTGTCTCTGGGACCTAACAATTGGTATCAGAGCCTAGTCCTCTTTTTGCAGAAGTTTAACAGCTTGAGGAGATCCAATGTCTTCTAACTATTTCAAGAAGGACAGTCTAAAACTTGATGGAACTCACTATGGCATATGGAAGATCAGGATGGAGATACATTTGAATTGCATTGGAAAGGACATATGGGATGTTACAAAGAATGGCTATACTACTCCTATTCAAGGTCAACCTAATCCACCTAACTTGGCTAAAGATGAGGAAAATGATTGTAAAGCAAGAGAAGAACTTTTGAGCGCATTGTCAGATCAACAAGTCATGGGATTGTCAGATAGATCTACTGCTAAAGTTATTTGGGACAAACTAGAAACATTGAATGAAGGAGATTCCATAGTCAAAATTGCAAAACTTGAATGCTTCCCGGTTAAGTATGAAAGTCTGAAAATGGAAGAAGAAGAAGAAAGAATTTCTTCTTTTATGGTAAGAGTAAATGAAATGCTTTTGGGTATACAATGTTGTGGAGGAACCTTAAGTGAAGATGAGATTGTTTCTAAAGTTTTAAGAGCTTTGCCACCAGAATATAAAATGAAAGTTACTACTATAAATGAATTGAGAACAATGCCTAATGCATCAGTATCTAGAGATACCTTGGTTGGAAAACTTTCAGCTTTTGAGCTTGAGGAATTTGGTCCTGTTACTACTATCAAGACAAATCTAGCTTTCAAGGCATCATCATCAACTACAACATCATCATCATTTGATAAATCTGATTGTAAAGCCTTCTATGTAGGAGAACTTGAAGAAAGAAGGAGAGAAAATGAAGAACTTGATTAGCTTGAAGCACTATTTGCAAGGAAAATGCCTAAAGCTCCAATTGGAAGTAAGTATGAAGGTAAAGCACCCTTTAAATGTTTTAACTGTAATAAGATTGGTCATATGGCTTCTAGATGCCCTGATAGACATGCAAGATTAAGAGAAGAAGCTAAAAGAACATATAAGCCTAACCCTGACTATCAGAAATACAAGTTTAAGAAGAATAGAGACAAATCTTGTTATTATGCTAATGAAGGAGTTACTGATGATTCTGATGAGGATCCAGTAGACAATGGATGGGATTTTGTTGCTATAACATAAGATCAATCGACACCTACTATTCAACTAGTACAGCAGGGCCTGGCAGCTAAAGTTGAAGATAAGGATGAATGGATTATTGATTCAGGATGTTCACATCATATGACTGGTGATAAGAGTAAATTCTTAACCTTTCAGGATTACAATGGAGGTCTAGTAATATTTGGAGATGATAAAGCTTGTTTGATCAAAGGAAAAGGAACTATATCTTTTGATGGTAATCACAATACTGATAATGTTTACTGTGTTGAAGGTTTGAAGCATAATCTTTTGAGTGTTGGTCAATTAGTTGAGAAAGGATTTTAGTTACAATTCAAGAATGGTAAATGCAAAATCTTAAAGAGAACTAGTTTGGAAATTGCAACCGGTAATCAGACTAGAGGTAATATATTTCATTTGAACAACAATGAGAAAGCATGTTTGATTGCACATATTGATGAAAGTTGGTTATGGCATAAGAGACTTTGTCATGTAAATTTTGATTGCATTGTGAAAATCAATACTACTAAGGTAGTTAGAGATTTACCTAAGATTGTTAAACCTTACAATCTGGTATGTAAGGAATGTCAATCTCGAAAGAAAGTTAGAGAAACTTTCAAGAGTATTCCAGAGAAGTCTAACAATGTTCTTGATTTAATTCATACTGATTTATGTGGTCCAAAAAGAACTAGAAGTATACAAGGAGATAGATATTTTATGCTAATCATTGATGACTATTCTAGAATGTGTTGGGTTACTTTTCTCAGGGAGAAATCTGAAGCATTTGGGAAATTCAAACTATTCAAGGTGATGGTAGAAAATGAAACTGGCAAGAAAATCAAATGTTTGAGATCAGATCAAGGAGGTGCATTCACATCTAAGGAATTTACTACATTATGTGAAGTGAATGGGATCAAAAGACAGTTATCAGCACCCCAAACACCCTAGCAGAATGGAGTTGTGGAAAGGAAAAACAAAACTATCTTGGATGTAGCCAGAAGTATGATATCTGAAGCAAATCTACCTCATATATACTGGAGAAAGGCGGTCAATACAGCTTTTTATACATTCAACAAAGTTCACATCAAAGGTGAAACTGGTAAGACCCCACATGAACTATGGTTTGGTATTACTCCTACTCTTAAATATTTCAGAATATTTGGAAGTAAATGCTATATTAGAAGAGATGATTATATTGGCAAATTTGATCCTAGAAGTGATGAATGAATATTTCTTGGTTATTCATCTAAGAGCAACGCATATAGATGTTTTAACAAGAGATTGCAAAAAATTGTTGAGAGTGCAAATGTGAAGATTGATGAACAGTTTAGAGGAAATTCAAGGTACACAGACTCTGAATCGACAATAGAGATAATCACAAATGAACCTACTATGAATACACTGGTACAGAATGGTGATCCAGTTACACTGGCATGATCTGGAGATTCAATAGTCACTAAAGAACAGCAGCAAGTAAAAAAACCCCGGTATGTAAGATTGAATCATTTTGAAGATCAAATAATTGGAAACAAATTTCAAGGAGTTGTGACTAGAGGAAGATTGGCAAATTAGGAGGTATGTCTTATTTCTCAAATTGAACCTACATCAATTAATGAGGCAAGTGAAGATAAATACTGGATTAAAGATATGGAAGATGAATTGGAACAAATTGAAAGAAATAACACTTGGTCATTAGTTCCCCAGCCTAAAGACAAAAATGTAATTGGAACTAAATGGGTTTTCATAAATAAACTTAATGAAGATGGCATGGTAATCAGAAACAAAGCAAGATTAGTGTGTAAGGGATATTCACAGAAAGAAGGAATTAATTACAATGAAACCTTTGCACTAGTAGCTAGAATTGAGGCAGTCAGACTTTTATTAACTTTTGTAGCACACAAGAACTATAAAGTATATCAAATGGACGTTAAATGTGCATTTATGAATGGAGATCTTGAAGAAGAAGTTTATATTGAACAACCTGATGGATTGTCTTTGACAGATAACAAAGGCATAGTTTGGAGGTTAAGGAAAGCTTTATATGGATTGAAACAAGCTCCTCAAGCTTGGTATGCTAGACTGGAAAAATATCTTTTGAAGCTTGGTTACACTAAAGGTAATGCTGACAGCAATCTATACTACAAAGTGACTAATGATGACATCTTGGTTATTGAAGTTTTTGTTGATGATATAATCTTAGGAGGAGAAGATGGTTTGTGTAAAGACTTTTCTAACAAAATGCAGCAAGAATTTGAAATGTCTATGATTGGAGAGATAAAATTCTTTTTAGGATTGCAGATTTCACAGACTGATAAAGGTATATTCCTATGTCAATCTAAGTATTTGAAGGAATTACTAAAGAAATTTGGCATGCAAAATTGTAAACCGATAAGCACACCTATGACTACAACTGATAAATTATCTTTGAAGGATAAATCTACACCTGTTAATCCGACAAGATACAAATCTATGATAGGAGGTTTATTGTATTTGACACAAACAAGACCTGATATTATGAATGCAGTATGTATTGTTTCAATATTTCAGAGTAATCCTAAAGAAAATCATGAATCAGTAGTGAAAAATATTTTTTCGGTACTTACAAAGCACTACAAATCTTGGTTTCTGGTATGCTAGAAATGAAGATTTTGACTTATGTGCATACATAGATGATAATTGAGAAGGAGATGTGGATGATAGAAAAAGAACCACCGACGGAGCATTTTTTCTTGGTAGTAGACTAATTTCATGGTTGAGCAAGAAACAGAGTTGTACAAGTCTATCAACAATAGAATCAGAATATGTTGCAGCAGCAACTAATTGTACACAGATATTCTAGTTCAAGCAAATATTGAAGGACATAAAGGTAAAATGCAAGGAGCCTATAACTATCTACTATGATAATATGGCAGCAATTGATATATCAAAGAACCTAGTATTTCACTCTAAGACTAAACATGTTTCTATCAAATTCAATTATCTAAAGGAGAATATTGAAGCAAAAGAAGTGAAATTGGTTTATGTGAATCCTAAAGAGAAGATTGAAGATATTTTTACAAATCCTTTGCCTAAGGAAACATTTGAGTATCTCAGAGAGAAACTTGGAGTCCTACCTCCACCGGTAGAGACTTAGACAGTTGATGTTTGTCATCAACTAGCAGAATTAATAGAGAAATCTTTTATTCTGGCTTTGATGAGGAGAGCTACTTCTTAGGGGGAGTAGTTGGCATAATAAGTTGGTATTTTGTATTTGGTTTTGTATTTCTATGACATTTGATGTCAAAGGGGGAGAGATTGATATAGAAAAATATATTATGTTTTTCTTTTGAGAGAGATTAATCCTAGGGGGAGAGATATTATGTATTCTTGATTTTTGGTTAATGATCTCTTTGGGAGATTGTTGGTTTTTTGGTTTTTTGGCATTTTTGTTTTGGCACTTTGATGGTTTTTCCATCTTGTGTTGCCATCAATGCTAAAGGGGGAGATTGTTGGCATTTTGGATATGTTGATATAGTTTTGTCATTGATGTCAACACTTGTCATCACTTGTCAACACTTATCAGCACTTGGAGATTTTGGTTATGTTCACCGGCAAGTCAAAGACTTATGCAAAGTCACCGGTATTTGGTTCATCGATAGATTATATTATTCACCGGCACTTGGAATGACTTGGAAACTACTTGGTTATGTCGAAGACATTATTAGATCACTTGGTTTTGGTGATTTGGTTAAAAGTTTATTTGGGTTTGCATATTTGTTGTTACCGACAAATAGGTTCGGGATAAGCACTGGTAGACATATCTATTCTAGATCAACACGACACATTATGGAGATGATTTAGTATTATTGTAAATGCATTGATTCGACATCATGCATTGGATATTGATTTACTTGTAATTGATTTTATTGTAATATATTTTAGTGAGCCGACCTATTCTTGGTCTTAGGTTATGGTATAAATGTAAGATCTAATTTGTGAGATTAATAGGTGATTACGAAAAGGATTGCAATAAGGTATATGCAAAAATAAGCAGAGCTATACATGCAGACATCATTTGAGGGTTGAAGGAAGGATTTTGTGAAGGCAATCAAAACTAAACCGGTATAGAATCCATCATATGAAGATGCTATTTTATGCAGTACATTATCATTGGATTTAACCATCCAATTGTATTTAGTGTGACTCTCATTTTGTGATTGAGCAGTGAGCTCTAGGCAACTAGCCCTTCTACATGTGCAGAATCCATATTGTACACACATACTATCTGCAGTAGTATCATTTGATTGTGGGTAAGGCTTCCCACCATGGTTTTTCTCCTTACAATGTTTCCACATACAAACATTTGTGTTATGTGTTGTGGATGTTATTGTCTTTCTGTTTCATGCATTAATCTTTACCGGTATTGCAATTAATTGTTAAGACTGTTTACTGGCATAAAGTTTGGTTTACCGGTATTAAGCATTAAGTTTTGGTTAAGTTAATTTTGGTTGAATTTATTGGACAATTGATTCACCCCCCCTCTTATTTGTCTCCAAGACCTAACAATCTCTATTCAAAATGCCAACAATCTCCCCCTTTGGCATTGATGGCAGTACAAATATCAACGCCTCTGATTATTGTTGATATTGGTGAATAGGAATATTGGTCTACATTACCAAGTATTCACCTTGCTTTTTCTGTCTTCATCCTATCATTGGTTCACCTAATCAGACACATAATTCTTCTCCTCAATCACATAATTCTTCTCCCCATTTGACAACAATGCCAAAGTGAAAGTAAAACATGTAATTCTACTCTCACTCTGCATCAGCATCATTCTGCAACTTGATGCTCCCCGTGTGGAATACGTCCACTTCTTCATCAATCCAAGTAAAATTGTGCAAGTGGTTCAGGGATTGATGCAATCAGCATCATGCTCAACTATCTTCATGAAGAGGGACAACCCCCAATTGACTTCTAAGATACTCGAAAGTGGTCTTAGGCAAAGGTTTTGTAAATATATTTGCAAGTTGCTCCTTGGTAGAAACATGCTCCAAGATAACATCTTTACTTTGAACTTTTTCCCTCAAGAAGTGATATTTCAATTCAATGTGCTTAGTCCTTACGTGCAAAAAGGATTTTTAGAAATATTAATTGCACTTGTATTATCACATAAAATATTTATTGGTTATGAGATTTCCATCTTCAAACCTTCCAAAATGCACCTCATCCACATAGCTTCTATGCAATTCATATAAGCTTCTACATACTCGGCTTCAACAGTAGATTGTGAAGTGAAACTCTTCTTTTTACTACTCCATGAAACTAGCCTTCCTCCTAGAAAGAATTCTCCATCGGTAGTACTCTTCTAGTCATCAATATTTCCTGCCCAATCAGCATCTGTGTATGCTTTCAAATCAAAAATTTTACAATATGGATACCATAACCCATAGTCAACAGTACCTTTCAGATATCTAAAAAATCTCTTGGTTGCCATCAGATGTGCCTCCTTTGGATTCTTCTGAAATATACCAACAATACCAAGTGTATGGGCAATATCCGGTTGGCTGTGAACAACATAGTGTAATTTTCCAATCATTGACATGTATTCCTTTTCATCTATAGACTTAGATGCATCTTCCTTGGACAATTTACAACTTGTAACCATTGGGGTTCCAACTAGTTTATAGTCACTCATAATGAAAGTCTTCAAAACCTCTTTCACATACTTGGATTAAGTAATGAAAATACCATTCTTCATCTATTGTATCTGTAAGCCTATGAAAATTTTTATTTCCCCAACTAATGACATCTCAAATTCATTCTTCTTTTCATCTGCAAAACAATTACTCATGTCACCATTACCTCCAAATATAATTTAATCTACAAATACTTCACTGACCAATATTTCATCTCCTTCAAACTTGAGATAAATGTTGTTGTCATCACTAGTTCTAGCAAATCCTATCTTCATCAAATGAGTATGAAGTCATTCATACAATGGTCTGGGTGTCTTCTTTAATCCATACAAATCTTCCTTATCTGTCAAAGCATAACCATCACACTGCTCTATATAAACCTCTTCTTCCAGTATCCCATTCAAGAATGTAGACTTAACATCCATCTGGTATACGTTGAACTTCCTATGAGCTACAAATGCAAGTAATGCTCTTACACCTTCCAGTCTTGCTACTGGTGCAAAATTTTCTCCATAATCTTCTCCTTCGTCTTGCACATAACCTTTGCATACTAATATTTCCTTATTGTGAACTACAACACCATCTTCATTTAGTTTGTTTGTGAACACCCATTTATTACCTATAACATTCTTGTTTACCGGTCAAGGTACCAGGGTCCAAGTGTTGTTCTTCTCAATTTGATTCAACTCCTCCTCCATAGCTTTCACCCATTGATCATCACCAAATGCCTCCTTAGCACTTCTACGTTCAAAGGTGGAGATCATGCAAGAGTTATCTCTTATTCTCCTTTTAGTTAGTACACCAGCATCCTTATCCCCAATTATCTATTCAGGACTGTGATTTAGTCTCACATACCTAGGAATAACATGATCATTCTCTTTAGGTTCACCTTCTTCATTATCATCTTCCTCTTAATTTACTTGTTCCGGTTGAACAAGTACATCAGGATTTTCTTTACCAATTTTTTATTTAATAGTTTCAGGTTCGAAAAGCAAAATGCAAGGATCTTCATCCTTTTTATCTAAACTGGTTCCTTCTGTAACTTCAGGACATTCATCTACATGAACATTAGCTCCCTCAACAATTCTCTGTGTCCGGTTGTTGAAGCATTTATAGGCCTTACTCTTGGTGGAATAGCCAAGAAATATGCCTTCATCACTCTTAGCTTCAAACTTGCTTATGAATCACCTCTTTTAATAAAATATTTTCTTCCAAATATCTTAAAATAGCTAACATTAGGTGATCTCCCATACCAATACTCATATGGGGTCTTATCCTTACCTCTTTTCACCATAACTCAGTTCATTGTGTAGACAGTTGTACTTACAACTTCTTTCTAAAATGTTTTTGCTACACCTCCTTGTATCAACATAGTCCTAGCATCTTCAACCACTAACTGGTTGTTTCTCTCTACTAAACCATTCTGTTGTGGTGTCCTTGGTGTAGAAATTTACCGCTTAATACCATTATCATCACAATACTTAGTCAACTCCACAGAAGTGAATTCACTACCTTGATCTGTCCTTAGACATTTTATCTTTTTGCCACTCTCTTTCTTAGCTAAGGCTCTAAATGCCTTGAATTTACCAAAAGCTTCATTCTTATCATTCAAAAATGTGACCCACATCATCCTTGAACAATCATCAGTGAAGATCATGAATTATCCATCACCTTGAATGCTTCTTGTTCTTTTTGGTCCACATAGATCTGTATGAACCAAATCTAACAAGTGCTTTGCTGAGAAGGACTCGCTCTTGAAAGCTGAAGTCATCTTTCCTAGATGACATTCTTTACAAGGAGCATTAACCGGTTTGTCTAGCTGAGGCATACCTCTTATTGTCTTAGACTTGCTTACTTTAACAATATTATCAAAATTTATATCACAAAATCTCCTATGCCAAAGCCATCTATCATCTATTTTTGCAATCAAACAGTTGCTAACTTTAGGATTGAGATGAAATAGATTACTTCTGGTTTGTTTCCCAGTTGCAATCAATTCACCTTTGTTGTCAAATATTTTGCACATTCCATTTCTAAACTCTAGTGGGTATCCTCTGTCATTAAGTTGTTCCACACTTAAAAGATTGTGCTTTAGGCCTTCAACCCAATAGACATCGTCAGCACTTCTCTTCTCATTAAAAGAAATAACTCCCTTACCTTTAACCATACAAGGTGAGTCATTGCCAAATCTAACAACACCGCCATCAAATTCCTTCAGGGAAATAAATTTCCTCCAATCACCAGTCATGTGATGTGAACAACCACTATCAATGATCCAATCATCAAAGTTATCCATTCTAAATACTAGTGCCTTTTGATCTGAAATTTCTTCCTTAATAGCTACAAACACAATATCTTCACTAGCATCATCATCAGATTCTTCATCAGTAATACCACTGTCAATAGCTACAAGACGATCTCTCTTTCCTTTACCCTTATACTTCTTAAATTTGTCTCTCTTGTATTCATTTTCACCATTAGGGCAATTTGTTGTTATATGACCAATCTTGTTGCATGCAAAAAAATTTAAAGGTAGCTTACCTCTATATTTACCAGTGCCTCTAGGCAGTCATTTTGCCAACAATGCTTCAAGTTCCACTAAGATGTCTTCATCTTCAGCATCTCTATTGGATCTTGATTCATAGCTATGGTCGGTATCTCTAATTCTTCTCATAGATGAGTTAGAGACAGAAGCTCTGAATGCAGATTTTGATTTCTATACACTACCATCATAGCCATTTAGTTCAAAAGTAGTAAGTTTGCCAATAATAGAGTCAAGAGTTACCTTTGTCTTGTCAATGGATTTTAGCTCCTGAATAGCTGCAACTCTGATAGCATAGACCGATAGCAAGGTTCTTAATACCTTACTGATTACTATGACATCTTCCACTTTCCTCCTGCACTCTTTATCTCACAAACTATCTCTTTAATCCTTTGACCTTACTACTAGATATTCTCACCTTTAGACATTCTCATTTCATCAAATTTTCCTCTTTGGAAATCTTAACGTGTTCATCACCACTATAAATCTCTTCTAATTTCTTCCATACTTCATATGTAGTTTCAAGACCATGAACATCTACATATTCAGCATTAGATAGGGAAGTAATAATAGCCTCTAATGCTTGGTGATTTTCTTGTTGTTCTTTCTTCTAGTCATCAGTCAGGGGTCCAGTAGGTGTAATATACTTATTTTATATATGATCCCAATACTGGCTACCAAGACTCCTAATATAAATCTTCATTTTGTCACTCCATATTCTATAGTTCTCTTTGTTAAACTTCGGACCTTATTTTTCATCATGATCTACAAGATTGTTTCCTCAAGGTGTTAGGCTTTTAGATTAAGAGGACCTAAGAAGCTCTGATACAAATTGATGGTATGATGAAAGAATAAGTATCCGATAGAATACTAAGAGGGGGGGTGAATCAGTATATTGAAAAACTAATACAAAGTTCCTAAACTCAAACTTAGTTAAACAAAGTAAACATATCTCAGTCAAGATTAATATTCATAAGAATACTTAACATCAACTGGTTTAACTATTATGACAACTTAACAGTAAACAACTTCAATCTTGTAAACATCAACAATGCTTAATCATAACCCAACATATTCATCTCTCAATGCTTCTACTTGTCATGCATTATCATAATTTAACCAAATCAACCAATAAGATCACAACCACAAAAGAATTCACCACTTGACACAAATATTTATACATGGAAAACCCAAATAGGTAAAATCCATGGTGGGATAATACTCACAAGGATAGCTATCTGATCTCTTCTAAAGTTCACCCTGCTAGGAACCAAGCCTGTTAAAGCTTTACAATAAGTCATGTTAAGAACTAATTCTGGTTAGGAATCACTCGGTTAAGGGATTTACAAATATGCCTTGATGAAAAGTACAATACCCTGTTCAGAGTAACCTCACTGGAGGATTTAAGAATCCAAGATAATGGACCACCTTGTTAGAGGATTTAATGAGTAACTAAGCTTGTTAGATCTTACCCAGTTAATGGATTTCACTTCTCCTATAATTGTTAGAAAACAACAAGTTTTCTTGATCTGTCTAAGTAGCACTACATTTGCTTGATTGGATCCTTCTAAGATTCAATCTGCCTTCACTCAAAGTGCAGACCCATTCACCGGTTAGGAAACTACACACTCAACTAGTTTCAATCAATCTTGCCAACAACCTTTACAAACAACTTCATCAACCTTAAATATAGATCAATTAGGTCAATAGCACAACAAAAACCTAATTCTTATCATTGAGATTACAAACAAGTCGGTACAATCTTGACCGTTTGAAATTATGACAATCTCTTCACATTCTTCAAGAAAATTCCATCCACTCCATGATCACCACTTCATCGGACATTTTAACTCATCACGCATTGTGCATTAGATGAAATCCACTTTTCTCCTTCCCTAGACAAAAAAAAACACGCCAAAACAATTTGAACATATCCTCATACAATGATCATACGTGTCTTCATCATTACCGCTTATCACATAATAAACCATCAAACTTGATCCATTAGGGTTTAACAGCTGATAGGGTTTACCAGTTACATTGCTTAGAAAGGTTTAACCCTTTACACTGGTTAACCGGTTTAACTCACAAACTTTACATACCAGTTTACAACATCTTCCACAAAGCTCTTCTTGTCGGTTACTAGCCAATATCAAAAACAACAATATCAGCAATAACATGAATACCATTACCGGTTCAATTGACATCAATGACAACATATCATTAATGCAATCTCTATGAAAAATGCCAACAAACTCAACATGTCATACCTACAACCATTAGTCATGGGGGCAATCCCTCTTCTTCATTTAATCCTCCATCTTTACCTATGTCTTCAATAAGCATTCATGTTATCCCTCAACCAATAAATGTAACACAAGGGGGAAATTAATTCAATAATTTTATTCCTCCTTTAAGTGTCTCATTTCCTACTCAATCATCACCTATGCCTACTTATCATAATGTCCCACCACCTTATTCTCAATCAATTCCTTCCTTCAATAACATCACACCACCTTCTCAATCAACCATGTCTAACATCAATTCTTCTACCAAAGTGACCATTAACAATCTTGCTCAAAGTGTGTAATCCTTATAACAATGAATTACTTCCATGAGTCAATCCAAGTTTAGTGTGCCCACATATGATGTTGTGAGCCCACTTTCTCTTGATATTGTTAAATTCGTGCCACCTATGCATGTTGAAGTCCCTCAATTGGAACTCTATAATGGAAAATTTTATCCTTTAACACATGTCAAGACATTACAAACTTTGTGTACTGACTTTTCTTATGATCAAAGATTGCTTGCAAAATCATTTACTAGAACATTGATAAATAAGGCTTTACAATGGTATTTCTCTTTACCTTCCTATTCTATTACTTCTTTTTAACAATTAGCAAATTATTTTATTCAACAATTTCAAAACAATATAGGTCCTAAGATCACTTTGACTTATTTAATGCATTGTAAACAAGGTGTTAAAGAAAAAGTGATTGATTTCATTGGTAGATATAAGCATTTGCGTTCTCAAATTTCTTTTCAAGTGCCTGATAATGATCTTCAAATAATATTCATTTCTAATTTTCATAAAGATATTAGAGATAAACTTCTCCTTTCAGAGTTTACTTCCTTTCCGCAGTTGTGTGCAACACTTGGGTAAGTGCACCAAGATGGTGAACAAAAAGGGGGTATAAGTGGCCACTTTTTTTCTGAAAACAGGTAAACCTGAACTTCAAAGAGCTATTTGAAGGTCATGCACTCAAAACTAGGAGTTAAGAAAAGAATAAGAATTTTAGTAATCTGAATCTAGTTTCTAAACTGCTAAATTGTTTTAAAATTGGATAAGACTAAGAGGGTCAAACCTTTCATGCACGAAAAATTGTTCCTAATTTTATCAGAACAATATAGCATAGCTATTTTCATGCGCTGCACAAAATATATAATTAGATTTAGTATTTTGCAAAAACCTTTAGTAGGATGATAGGTAAGAGTGAGATCTAGAATTTTTGTATTTTTTTGTAATTTTTCATTGAGTATTTTATTTTTTATGATTTTTGGAAGTGATCCCATCCTGAAAATTTGTTACCTATTCATGCGTTGGGCATAACTTGCATCAAAATAGTCAAAAATGCAATTTTATTTTTTTTAAAGTGTATATAATCTAGTGCAAAACAATAACATATAGTTTATTTTGAATTTGGTCAAGTATATCAAAATTTATTTAAAAAATGGTAGACATATGTCTGTGAGGACTGTCAAAGCACTGATAAAGAAAATTAAAGTTTACTATGATAATGTTGTCCAAAACTAGAAATATTTATATGGTTATAAAACTAAGAAGATGTGTGAGATTATGGTGGTAAATTTAGAGATACCCACTTGATTGTTTGTAAACCTGATGATGATGAAGTCAATAAATCATGGTGGAGGATGAAAAAACGTGTAAAGGAACAAAAAAGGGGGAAAATGGGCTTGCAAGCCTTAGGGTCATTTTCCAACCCTCTTACCAAGCCAAAACCGCACGGGTTTTGGAAAACCAAAAGTACTATTCGTAGTTCTAAATAACCCATATGGGTTATGAAGAACTAAAAACATTTTTTTTTGTTTCACAAAACCCGTATGGGTTATGAAGACATAATAATGTATGCCTGTAAACTTAGCATTTACTACACATGTTTTAGACATACCTATATAATATGTGTTTATGTATGTATATATGCATATCTATAGTTATATATACATATATTTATATAGATATATGTATATATGTTTGTATACATGCATGTATCTCTTCTTTTCCTCTCTCTCTTGTCTTACTTCCCCCATCATTGTCTTTGTCTATTCTAAGCCCTAATTATCTTCCTTGAGTTCTATCTCATCTCTCTCCCCCTCACACTTCTCTCTTTTTTGATTCTCTCACCCTTTTCTCCTTCTTGTTCTCTCTCTACCTCATGTCTCTCACCCTCTCCTCCTCCTTCTCTCTCTTCCTATCTCTCTCTCTCTCTCTCTCTCTCTCTCTCTCTCTCTCTCTCTCTCTCTCACACACACACACACACACACACACACACATTATCTTATCCTATTCTCACCCTCTCACCCTTCTCTCTCTTTCTCTCCCCCTCCCTCTCCCTCTCCCCCCTCTTCCTTCCCCTTTTGTTATCTTAAATCTCTCTTTCTCTCCCTCTCTCTCCTATACTCTCTCTCCTATACTCTCTCTCTCCCTCTCCCTCTCTTTTTCCTATTCTCCCCATCTCCACCCTCCCTCTCCCTCTCCCAATTTCTCCTCTCTCTCTCCCCCTCTCTCTCCCTCCCCCTCTCCTTATCCTATTATCTCTCTCTCTCTCTCTCTCTCTCTCTCTCTCTCTCTCTCTCTCTCTCTCTCCCTCTCCTTTTCCCAATCTCCCTCTCTCCCCCTCTCTCCCTCTCATTTTTTCCAATCTCCCTCTCTCTCCCTCTCCCCCTCTCCTTTTCCCAATCTCTCTCTCTCCCTCTCCCTCCCTCTCTCCCTCTCCCCCTCTCCTTTTCCTAGTTCTACATAGCCCGTATGGGTTATGTAGAACTAAGGCCAAAACTTCTAGTTCTACATAACTCGTAGGGTTATGAGAAATTGTGAACATTGACATATAAGGTTTCCATAACCCATACGTTTTATGGGAAAATCTTAATATATTTTAGTCCCAATGGCCTAAAAACCAGCATTGCAAGTTGTTTGAAGGCCCCACTACTTTTGTACATGATTTTCTAGGATAGTAACAGTTAGGTTTTCATATTCTTTTGTCACATTTGCTTTGGAATGATTGATTTTAAAGTTATTTTATAATTGTTACTTTAGATAATAACAAAATCATGATCATTTGTTGTTTTTTTGCTTTGATCATGATTTATTTGTCTTGTATTTTGGTTTTTTTTTAGTTATTTTATTATTGTTACTTTAGATTATAACAAATTGATGATCATTTGTTGTATTTTTGCTATTTGATTGTGGATTGTCATCATGATGTTATGTGTAGGACAATGGGAAACAATAAGAGAGGAACAAATGAACAAAGATAGGCAGCAAAGGAAAGACAAAGGGAGTGTATGAAGAGATTACATGAAGGCACATGATCTAATGCACCTAATGAAAGTGATGAACATTCAACAATTGAAATTGATATGATTAATGCACCAAATCAAAATGATCAACATACACCAATTCAAATACATATGATGAATGCACCTAATGAATGCAATGAACATACACCATTTGAAAATGATTCGGTGAATGCACATGTTAATGAAATTGAAGAAGATATACCATTTAAATTTGATGTGATCAATGCACATAATGCACCTAATGAAAATGAAGAGCATGAACCAATCTTAACACCTCTTAGAATAATTCATAGAAAACCAAAGTTCCTAATAGATATTGATGAAAATATTGTGAAGCCAATGCATGATAAAATTTCCAAAAGAACTTGTAGAAGAATGGTTAGAAGAATTTGGAATTACTATTTTTTAAACTTAAATCAAAGTGGAAGATGCCAATTAGTTGTTGAAATGATTAAAAATCTGAAATTTAGAGAGACAATGAAAATTTGGGGGTTAAGAACATCCAAAAATAATAGTGAAAGAACCATTGTGAGAAATCTTTTTGATGCATACCAAGCCATTGGTTCAAAATCACGCACTAAAGATGCTAATGTTACTCATCATGTCCTCACATCAACCATAATGGGAAAGGAAATGAAAAAATCTTGTTTAATAAGCAAAACAAGCAAGTCATTATGGATAAGTAGAACCACATTACACTATGCCTACGAGAGGCGAGAGAAAATTGAGGATCCTAACAATAATTCTCTTTGGACATTCTCGAGTAGACTACCAGGTAAGGAAAAGGTTGTTGTTGATGCACTAAGAATGTTAATTGAGAAATATTGGCATGACAACACAAGGGTTTCACCTAACCAAAGAGATGTTGTTAGAAGGCGAATTGGAATTAGTAATCGTGAGCCACATCCAAAACACTATTTAGATACAACTCAAACACAATTTTATGAAAGGTTTCTTCAAAGCTTTCCTTAGAATAAAATTAGTCAAAGATTTTTTGAGATGAAAAAACCATTTTATGTTAAGATTAATCATTCACGTACTACATGTTGTTGTAGGGTCCATGTTGAAGTTTCCATGCATTATGATATTTATCACTATATCTGTTGTACTTTGCACACTAACGATGTTTTGCAGGAATGTGGTCTACAAGCACCTCCTAAGTCACCGAGAGAATTTATTTAAAGTGTACTATGCAGACGAGATGATGGGTGCATTTTCTATAAGATGATGTGTTTGGAAGGTTTTTGTCCTACATGTGGTGGTTTGCAACAGTTGCATAGATGCCTACATCTAGATAGCACACATGAAATTGGTAAGGAACTAGTTTCTATTGGAAAATATAAGTCAGTCACATATGGTGTTAAAGATGGAAAAGAATTAAAGAGGTGTGAGTTAGTGAAAAGGGATATATGCGTAGCTGATTTTATGAAGATGTTTCAAGAGAAATTAGTATATGAGTACATAGGTCACACACATAGAGCTAGGTGGTTAGATGAGCAATTTAAGTTGTGTAAGGACACTTTCCCCCTCGGCACTATAGTCTTTGTCATTGATTTTGCTGAGAATTATACACTAAAGCTGCAAAATGAAGTACAATCTATGTATTACCACTCTACACAACTTACAATTTTGTACACATAGCATTCATGCATGCACATGATAGCACCGAGGAGGATAGAAAGGTTATAAGAGAATATCACTTCTATATCAGCGATGATCATGCTCATTCCTCAGAGTTTGTGCAAGGATGCTTTATAGTCTTCTATGATAGTTTAAGGGAAAGAGATATAAGATACAACCAACACTTAATATGGTCGGACAATTGCACCGCACAATTCAAGAATGCAAGGATGTTCTACTGGTTGACTAGGATGCATGTGACAAGTGGTGTGCAACATTTTTGGAATTTCATTGAGGTAGGACATGGAAAGGGAGAGCATGATGGTGTGGGAACATGTGTGAAAAGAGCTCTTACTAGAGAGGAATTGAAGTACAAAGGTGGTGCAATGTTAATAGATGCAAACACAATTGTGCAATGGTGCAGCTCTACGATGGGACCAGCTAATGCAAGTAAGTCTATGGTTTCTATATATTTTTGGTTAATAAGTGAATCTAACATTGAAAACTATCTAGATTGTTGTACACTTACTGGATCAAGTGACATGCATTCATTTAGAAGTTCAAACGCAACATCACTAGTTATTTATACTAGACATATTGCATGCTTTTTCTCTTCGTGTATGCATTTTTTGTGGGATGAATGTGAATCAAAAGAGTGGGTTGACCAATGGTCTTGTAGACCTTTGAAAACCCTAGATACTTATAAACTTCCTAGAGCACTACAAATGAACCAGATTGAAGCATCAGTGGATTTTGACCATGTATCAAACATAGTTGAACCAAGTAAAGGGTTGCAATTTGCTACAATTTTAAGCTTAATTTATTAGTATTAACTTATGCTGATTTTGGTATTAACTTATATCCTTCTATTAAATGCAGGTCATGTATATGCAGTTATTACGGATGAGAACAATGAAGAAGGAAGAGATTGATTTGTATGTTGTTGTATTGAGGCCAAAAAGAAATTGACTTCTACAGTGGTTGATGGAGAAGGTATTGAGTACCCACTAGGATCCGTTGTTGTGACAGGGACATGGCTTAGAAGGTACCGTTGTTGTGTCGAGTTGTATTGAGACCTCTTAAACTCATTTATTTAGTAGTCGTTGTATTGATTTTGGCATTATCCTTCTATAAAATGCAGGTACCCTATCAAAAATTCTAATGCCTGGTTGTTTGAGGACTTTGAGACACATAGACATATTCTTCATTACTCAACCCTTCTTGTTGCAACAAATATTCATTTGATTAAATATCATGGTAGACCTCTTAACAAGGATTTGTGGAAAGTTCATGAATCAGACCACGAGGCAAAACTTGAGACACTAAGGGTTAGAGCTGGTCCAAAAGGTTCACTTGATTGATTTTGGGCCATCTAGAAGAATAATTCTACAATATGGTAGAATAATTTTGACAGTTTTGTATATATCTTTTGCGAAATGTTGTAACTTTGCTTTTTTGGATGTGCTCTACATGCATATGAGCTATAATATGCATATGAGTTGTAATGTGCATATGTAGATGCCATATTTTGTATATAAAAACATCAATGAGTTGTAATGTGCATATCTAGATGCTAAATTTTGTATAAAAAAACAACAATGAGTTGTAATGTGCATATCTAGATGCTAAGTTTTGTATAAAAAAATAACGAGTTGTAATTTGTATATTTAGATGCAAAAATTCATAAATATAAACAGTAATGAGCTTGATCGTTTATATAAGATGCCAAATTTTATATATGAAAGTGTCCATGGGGCTGATTTGCAAATTTTGAGAGCCCAAATTTGTACCATTTGATTATAAATACATTTGTAATAAACTTGTACCATTTGATTATAAATAACTGATTCTGATTCTGACATATGTTTAATAACTTGTAAATGGGTATCTGAATATGCAATTTTTTTCCAAGTGTTTCGGGAAAGTTTTGAGTTATTATTGAATTACTTGATTTGAAGGGCTAGTAGGAATAGTCTGAATTTGAGATAGGGTCTTTTAGGCAGTGAAAACACGACCCCATAGGTTCAAACGGATCATCCATAAGTGCTACGATCCCTGAGTTACGTTATGTCAAAGTTTGACAGTTTTTTCCACTTTGAGCGCTCAAGGGAAAACATCACTACGAGGTGGCCGGTAATGATCGGACGTCTTGGGGAGAAAGACAAGGGAACACCTAGCATAAACCCAACCACCTTGACATGCTCGTACTGACGGTTCGTTCCCACAACAAGCAGAACAAAAGATACACTATTTTGCCACCTCTCAATGATGGTTTTTGACGGTTTTTGATGCGATAGAAAAAATCTCACCACAAGAAAATAGAATTGAGTTTCCCAAAACTAAGATAGGATTTTTTAGGCAGTGACAACACAACCCCATAGGTTCAAATGGGTTGTCCATAAGTGCCACAGTCTCCAAGTTACAGGACGTCAAAGTCTTATCATTTTTTCCACTTTGAGCGCTCAAAGGAAAATGTCGCTACGAGGTGGCTCGTAACGATTGGACATCTTGGGGAGCTAGAAAAGGGAACACCTAGCATAAACCAAACCACCTAGATGCACTCACACTGACGGTTCATTCCCATGAAAAGCAGAACAAAAGATGCACTATTTTGCTACCTCTCACTAACGGTTTTTTACGGTTTTTTATGCAACAGAAAAAATATCACAAGAAGAAAATAGAATCAAGTTGCCCGAAACTGAGATAGGATTTTTTAGGCAAAAACAACATGACCCCATAGGTTCAAATGGATCGTCCATAAGTGCCACGGTCTCAGAGTTACGCTATGTCAAAGTTTGACCATTTTTTCCAATTTGAGCACTCAAGGGAAAACGTCGCTACGAGGTGGCTCATAACGATCAAACATCTTGGGGAGCAAGATAAGGGAACACTTGTCATAAAATTGACCACCTTGATGCACTCACACTGACAGTTCATTCCCATGACAAGAAGAACAAAAGATGCACTATTTTGCCACCTCTCACTGACGGTTTTTTATGCGACAGAAAAAATCTCACCACAAGAAAATGGAATCGAGTTGCCTGAAACCGAGATAGGATTTTTTAGGAAGTGACAACATGACCCCATAGGTTAAAAAGGATCATCCATAAGTTCCATGGTCTCTGAGTTATGGGCCGTCAAATTTTGACCATTTTTTCCACTTTGAGCGCTCAAGGGAAAACGTCGCTATGAGGTGGCTCGTAACAATCGGACGTCTTGAGGAGTGAGACAAGGGCACACCTAGCATAAACCTAACCACCTAGATGTACTTGTGCTGATGGTTTGTTCTCATGACAAGCAGAATGAAAGATGTACTATTTTGCTATCTCTTAGTGACGGTTTTAGACAATTTTTTATGCGACAAAAAAAATCTCAACACAAGAAAATGGAATCGAGTTGCCTGAAATAGAGATAGGATTTTTTAGGAAGTGAAAATATGAACCCATAGGTTCAAACAGATCATCCATAAGTGCCATGGTCTCTGAGTTACGGGACGTCAAAATTTGACCATTTTTTCCACTTTGAGTGCTCAAGGGAAAACATCGCTACAAGGTGGCTTATAATGATTGGACATCTTGGGGATTGATACAAGGGCACACCTAGCATAAACCCAACCACCTTGATGTACTCACACTGATGGTTCATTCCCATGACAAGCAAATCAAAAGATGCACTATTTTGCCACCTATCACTAATGGTTTTTGATGTGACAGAAAAAATTTCACCACAAGAAAATGGAATCGAGTTACCCAAAACTGAGATAGGATTTTTTAGGAAGAGACAAAACAACCCCATAGTTTCAAATGGATCATCCATAAGTGCCACAGTCTCTGAGTTACGAGACGTCAAAGTTTGACCCTTTTTTCCACTTTGAGCGCTCAAGGGAAAACGTCGCTACGAGGTGGCTCGTAATGATCGGACGTCTTGGGGAGTGAGACAAGGGCACACCTAGCATAAACCTGGCCATCTGGATCTGCTCACGCTTATGGTTCATTCCCACAACAAGAAGAATGAAAGATGCACTATTTTGCCACCTCTCACTGACGGTTTTTTACAGTTTTTGATGTGACAGAAAAAATATCACCACAAGAAAATGGAATCTAGTTGCCCAAAACCGAGATAGGATTTTTTAGGCAAAAACAACACAAGCCCATAGGTTCAAATGGATCATCCTTAAGTGCCACGGTCTCCAAGTTATGCTATGTCAAATTTTGACCATTTTTTCCACTTTGAGTGCTCAAGGGAAAACATCACTACGAGGTGGCTCGTAATGATCAGACACCTTGGGGAGAAATACAAGGGCACACCTAGCGTAAACCCAACCACCTAGATGTGCTTGCACTGGCGGTTCATTCCCATGACAAGAAGAATGAAAGATGCACTATTTTGCCATCTCTCACTCACGATTTTTGACAGTTTTTGACGCGATAGAAAAAATCTCACCACAAGAAAAAGGAATCGAGTTGCCCAAAACCGAGAGAGGATTTTTTAGGCAGCAACAACATGAACCCATAGGTTTATATGGATCATCCATAAGTGCCACGGTCTCTGAGTTACGGGACATCAAAGTTTGGTCATTTTTTCCACTTTGAGCACTCAAGGGAAAACGTCGCTACAAGGTGGCTCGTAATGATCAGACATCTTGGGAAGCAAGACAAGGGAACACCTAGTGTAAACCTGGCCACCTAAACATGCTCGCACTGACAGTTCATTCCCACAACAAGCAGAACAAAAGATGCACTATTTTGCCACCTCTCACTGATAGTTTTTGACGGTTTTTATGAAACAAAAAAAATCTAACCACAAGAAAATGGAATCGAGTTGCCCGAAACCAAGATAGAATTTTTTAGGCAGTGACAACAAGACCCCATTGGTTCACACGGATTGTCCATAAGTGCTTCAACTCTTCTTTTATAGGTGATTTGGATGAATAGGTGTGTCTCTTACCCTAAGGCCAACTTGTTATGGAATAAAATTTAAATGAAAACCTTACCTAAGCCGACTCATCCTTAGATAAATTTCAAATCTTCTTTGTGTGCTCAAATATTTTCTTAATTGGTTCTTTAAATGATGAACTTCACTCCATAAGCATGAGTTAATGAAATAATAACCTCACTCCAATCTCTTCGTGCACGAAGGAATCAAAGCAAATTCACTCAATCAAAATACACAATATCAATATTACCAATATCAGTACTTGGGTATACACAATATGAGCAATAGCTAGTTTAAAAGTATATGCCATATGAGTTACAAGTAATGAACAAATTGGATCACATTTCATGACATATACACAATAAACAAATTTGATCACATTTCAATAGCAAATAACTAAGTTTCAGGAATATCATGTTTCATATATATCAAAGAACAAATTGGATCGAATATCAAGTTTCATATATATCAAAATGAACAATAATCATGTACATATATCAAAAAATGGCATAGATGCCAAATCAATAATAGTTACAAAAATGTGGCATGTGTCATGTTTGTCAAAGTTGATATATACATATACAAATGTCAAATATATAAAAAAATTGGTCCTTCAATGACCACAACTATAACTATATGTCTCTATTGGTATCTATGACTATGGCGGATCATCAAAATTGAGCCTCTTCGAAGCAGTACATAGCTCTGTAGGTGGTTGCACAAGGACAATTCAAATGTCGAATCAGATATATTTTCTCAATATAACATCAAAATAACTAAATACTGAACTCTAAATTGTTTGAAGTTGAAATATTGATTACCTCATCTCTGTCTTCTACAATTTGGTGAGGCTGAGGATCCGTGGGATGTCCTGCAAGAGGTTGTAACTGGTAAAACAACATTAATACATGTTAATGACATATATGTCAAATGACACATAATAACTAAAAATGAATAGACTAAAAAACTAAAGCATACCAAAGCCTCAGATGGATGTGTTGTGGTCGTAGGAGGCAAACTCACAGATGAATCAGTTATGACCATTTCTTATATCCATGGTAAGTGATCCAAAAGGAGTTAACTAGACGGTTTCAACTCCGTTGTGCACTTAGTGAAAAGGAGTTGATCTAAGACAGACATACCTTTTGCCTTGGTCGTTTTGGATCCCATAATATACGTGTAGGAATTGTACTAAAATGGAATGGTAGAATAATAGTAGGAAGTTTGGAAGGGGCTTGTAATAGTTTAAAGACAATCATACAAGTCAATAACCCAAAGTTGTTGACAAACTAGATAAAACAAATATTTTTTACATATGTAGAAAAAATGCACACTAAAGCCTCATATAGTTCTCCTGTAACCTTAGGAGGCCTAGTCAAATCTGATGCAGCTATTACCATTTCCTGTATGAAAAATGATAACATATGATATAGACATAAAAGGATTTAGTTATTTTGAACAAGCAAGAATGCAATCCAAAGTGAATATGAAGATATCACCTCTTCCCTCTGTTGAACCTCTTCAACATTAGGTGCATTCATTAATTCTATAAACCCCATATGTTTCTATATATAGAACAAATAAATTAAGTGCATTTATCAATATCTACATATACATGTTTAATCATAATACATTTCAACAATTGAATTTAAATTATAGTGAATTACCTTCTCTCATTTGGGTGTCTGAGAGGATATCTTTTTCTGCCTCAGAGTGCTAGAGGATGGATTTCTCACACAAGATGTCCTCGAGGTAGGTGGGGTAAACTAATGGAAAAAAATTAACATAAGGGAAAAGAGAATGTATTTATATATCACTTAAGTCAAAAATATATAAATCTAAATGGTATCGCATAGCTATCTTTTCCAAAGTCAATGGCTAAAAGCGTGATATCATCAAGTTGGGACATCTTAGCCACTGATAAGCCCTACAAAATATCAAGTAATGATACATATAATTAACAAAATATATTTTGAATCCAATGTATTATTATATTTTTAACAAATTTACAAATCTTTACCTCTGGTGGTGAAACTACTCGTGACCATGGAGTCAACTGAACAGTATGTGGTGTACTCCCACCACCTATTGCACCCTACAATGCATTTTATTTATATGTCACTTTAAATTGTTCTAAAAATAAAAATTCATTTCTTTTTATAGGATTTAGTCACTTAATTGATAACATGTCATAAACATAATTAAATGCACCTGTGTCTGATAGAGAGGGTACAACATATTGAGTAGTTCATTGGTGAGGTCCACATCCTCTATAGTGGAAGCATGGAATCTACTCCCGCAACATGTACATGAATGAGATGTCCCATCATCCTCATCTCTATCAGTGTCTACACCTGAACATACACCCTGGCAGGTGGGGCACATATGTTGAATGGGCTGGCTCATGCCAAATGATGCATGAGGTGCTACTGATGAAGGAGGTGCCGCTGAGGAAGGAGGTGCTGCTAATGAAGGTGGTGTCACTGATGAAGGAGGTGTTGTAGGTGCTGGTACATCCTCTACTCTAACCAGTTGTGTGCCATGCTGAACAATGACATCAGTCAATGATGCAGCTACCTAAAGAGTCTGTAATTCCATAGACTCCTTCAAGGATATAGGGATAGTGACATGAACCATGGGTTTAGGAGTTGTATGCCTCCTATTTTGTGGATCTACCACCCTATGGGCCCTAGGTCTATCCTATGCAGAGTCTCTCCCTCTACCCTAAAATTGTCAGCTGTCAAAGTAATTCAGCTTCTCACCGAGGATAAACTCACAATACAACTTTCTCAAAAAATATAGAGGCACCTCCCAATTATTACAAGGTGGTTCATCAAATACCATATACCACCTATCCCAAAAAGCTTCTTTCAACCTAGCATTAACACACCAATGTATAGGAAACCGAGTTGTATTTAGTTCTAGGTTGTTACTGGTAATAGGATCAATGAAAAGAGAACATATGTCATCTTTACCTATGTCCTTTTTCTTCACTTAATCATATGACAACCCATTCGCATAAAATGTTTGACATCTATCCCTCCATGAACCCCATTTCGTAACCTCCCTAGATACCTCATTTGCACTATTAGCCATTGTTTCTAGTGTTCTGGCAAGGGTTGAGTGGTGCTCAAGCCTAGAGGTCCTCAACCTATTCACCAATATAGAAATTTGGGCACTATTTTGTGTAAGGCGATTGATGAGATCCTCTTGTGTGGCATCTACATGATCTAATGGAGGACGTGGAGGGTTTCGGGGTGGTGGTGGTTGTTGAGGAGCAGCATTTTTAGGATTTTGAGGGTTTTCTTGTTGCTCTTGTCCAATGTTAACAGGGTTTTCTTGTGTTGCTTGTGCAGGAGGAGGTCTTTATTGTCTATTTCATTTTTGGGGATTGCTTGAATAATATGACATCAAATTAATAAAAACAAAACTTAAATCAATTAAAATACCCTAATTTAATTAAAATACAAAGAAAAATAATCAAACAAATCAAATCTTACCTGTTCGATGGGGTGCCATTGTTGAAAATTGTTCTCAATGTTGGGAAAATAAAAAATAGTCGCAAACTCGTGTGGGTTCTAAGATTTTTTGGCTTCTCCTTGTTGTTCTATGGGTTTTGGCGTTGAAAATGACCAAAACCCATGGCCTACACAAAAGAAATATGTTTCTCAAAACTCGTATGGGTTTTGAGAAACTTTAAATTTTTTTATTTAAAAAAAATGTTCCTCAAAACCTGTACGGGTTTTGAGGAACTTTTGGTTTTTTATATTGTTTTTTCTCTAGGCTTGGTGTTACCAAGCCTAGTACATTTTTGAAATTTTAGAATCCGCATGGGTTATGAAAAAAAAATTTTGCATTTTGCATTTTGCCACTTTTCTGATCACCATCTTGGTGCACTTACCCACTTCGCAATTATCAACTAATTGTGAGTCAATTGGAGAAATCCACTCCTATGGCTCTGAGTGATAAGGGTGACAGTGCTCAAGAACCTCTTGTGAAGTTCAACCCAAGAAAAGGATTCATCAAATTCAATGACAACATCAACAATAACAATGTGAATGCTACAACAGTTGTGCCTCCTATTTCTATTTTTTTAAAAGAGAAAGACAATTTAATCCTTTGAATGAATCTTTACATAACATCATGTCTCAGTTGTTACAAAGAAATGTTATTAAACTTCTTCCCACAAAACTAGTTGACCCTTTTAAGGCAGCCTCACCCTACTTTGATAATAATTATTTTTGCCAATTTCATCGTCAACCAGGTCATGACACTGAGAAATGTTTTGCATTGAAAAGTAATATTCAAGATTTGATTGATAATAATACTATATCTGCAACAAGTGTGAATGATAAAGGAAACAAATCGATAGCCCCTCATAATCAAAATCTTAAGATTTTTACTAAATCACCCAGAAACAGATGGTCAGACAGAGAGGGTCAATTAGGTGTTAGAGGATATGCTTCGCATGTACGTCATGGATCATCAGACCCAATGGGAGGAGTATCTTCCCTTAGTGGAGTTTGCCTATAACAATGGGCATCACACTTCTTTGGGGATGCCACCCTATCAGGCATTATATGGCAGGCCTTGCAGGACGCCCTTGAGTTGGGATCGCATAGAGGACAGAGTTGCTATTGGTCCTGAGATAGTTCGGGATATGGAACAGCAGGTGGATTTGATTAGGCAGTGTCTCAGAGAGGCTTAGGATAGACAGAAGAAATATGCTGATCCAAAGAGGATAGATCGTAGCTACTTGGTTGGAAACAGAGTCTTCTTGAGAGTGAGACCGCATAAGAGTCCAATCCGTTACGGAAAGGGTTATAAGCTCTTACCTCGCTTTGTAGGACCTTTTGAGATTCTTGAGAGGATAGGCCCAATTGCCTACCATTTAGCATTGCCACCTAGCCTGTCACGCATCCATGATGTGTTTCATGTATCAGTTTTGAGAAAATATATCTATGATGAGTCTCACATTTTAGATTGGGATGCCTTGCAGGTGGAGTCAGACGGGCAGCTAGCTTTGGAGCCCATTCGCATTTTGGCACGCCGGATGCTAGCCCTTCGAGGTCGAGAGCTGGACCAGGTTAGGGTCCAGTGGGATTGCTATGATGAGGTTACGACTTCATGGGAGGACGCAGCACGTATGAGATCAGAGTACCCCATCTCTTTGATGAACTCCAGGAGGAAGTTCATGCCTAGAGGGGGAGGGTGTGAGGCCTCACCTCGACTTAGTCTGACATTTCAGTGATTTTTATATATTGACTATCATGGATACTTTATTTTGATGCATATTGAAACTTAGTACTGATATGGTTTCAGGATTTGGATAACATTGCTATATTTTGATGATTTACTTATATGCTTTATGAGATAGAACACTACATGATTGTTAGATAAGATGATATTGTGATGATAGATGTTGTTATTGAATTTGCAGGACTTTACTATTATAATAGACTTATGATGTATGGTTTAGTTTATGTGAATTAGGATGAAATTTCTTGATAAAAGATGTATTTAATCTGTTCGGATGTAAATTGTATGCAAGTGATGATGTGTATTATTATTCCTTTGAATTATATTATATGTGGATATTTGAAAGTACTAATGTGTAAATTGAGATGCGCAAGAAGTTATCCATGTGACCATGGAAAATTTATGGAGAACCAAACCTAGACTTATGTATGTTCATAAGCCAGGGGTTGTCTATTTGGAGAGACAACACCTCGTTTGTATTGTATTTTATTCGTAATAGTTTATGTTGCTTGTGTGTTAAGTGTTATTTAAATTTATTATGGAAAATCCATAAGAGACGTTGTCATGTTTTAAATTGTATAAGTGTTTTCTTTTTGTCACTTGACACATGTGTGGATTTAAGTTTAAATTCCTTTTGTTGTCTCTTGGTGGGAAAGTGTTCAACTATAGCTTTTTCATTTAATATAACATGATGTCATAAATACCTTGGGAAAGGAATTTTTGGAGAAGTCAACATATGTTTGACCCGAAAATAAACTTCAGAGGGGTTTAAAATGGGTTAAATGAACACCTAGGGGTAGTTTAATAGGGTATACCTAAGGGTTAGGGGTAATTTTAGGCAAGTTTCTACTCCTAAGTGAGCTTTTTGACATTCTAAAATTGGGCTTTTCTGAGTTGTGCAAAAATTGAAATTAGAAATTTGAACCTAGCAGTAAACTTTCCTTTTCGAATGAGAGTTCTCTTTCCCATTCTGTCTTACCTTCCTCTTTAGTTTTTAGAAACTTGTGAGAACTAAGAGAATGAGCTTCTTAAGCAAAAATTTGAAAATTTGAGGGTAATCACCCACTCTCCATTTTTGGAGACAAAAGAATTTTTTTGAAAAGAATAGAATAGATCTGAATAGAAAATTTGGCTAAGGGTAGAAGAAGAAGATCCGTGGATTTGGGCAGCTCTTCCTCAAATACTATCCTACCTTTGGGTAGATTAAGGTTGGTCACATTCTTCTTTAAAATGACTCTTTCTTTGCATGTGTCTGAAAGTATGTTGGTGTAAGAAATCTATTTTCTTGTATGTCCTTTTTGGGAATTTCATTTGGTATTTTACATTATGTTTGTGTCTGTGTTTATTTGGGAGTTTTTCAAGACCTCTTACTCTTGGGAGAGAGGAGGATCTTGTCGGTGGTAGCAGTGACAACCCTCGAGTGAGAGACTCATTTTGAGAGCGATCACAAGGGATTTTTGTGTGACCCTGGCTGCATGGCCTGTTTGTGCAATGGGGGTCATAAGGAGGGATATAAGGCTAGAATGCCTTGGGGGGCATAAGGAATAAGGGGTTGAAATTTCTTGATGTATTTGTTGTGCCATGAGGTGGCTACATGTTTTCCATCCTTGCAGTTCTCCTCAAGGTATTGGTCCACTACCACCCTTGAAAAGGTCATCACCAAAGTGTGGTGCAGTGTAGCCAAGTTGGGAGTGTGTTTGAAATTTGTGTGTTGTTTGTTAGCCGTCTAGGCTTTGGTTCTCTGAGCTCGAGGTGGCTACCAGTTAGCCTAGGCTGGGAGGTGAGCACTCCATGGTCATATTTGTGATTATTATGCAGGATTGTTGGGAGAAAAGTATAGGACAAGTGAAAGGTTGCACGAGATTTTTGTTGCAAAGATTTAATTTGTAGTTTTAATTATTAGTTTAAAAACAAATATATATATACCCTCATTCGTTGAAATGAGAGGAAAATTGTAAATTTGATATATAGACATGAGATTTGTTATTGTATTTTAATTAAGAAACATCTGGTAAACTTTGTAGAATATCTTTAATATTGTAAAAAGCTAGATTTATTCCTATTTTCTATTTGAAAGGAATTACTTTTGAAATGCATGCAAAGGTCATTGTAATATGAAATCCAATTTATTTTAATTCTGTGTTTTTTTTCTTTTATCTGTGATAATGTATTCATTTTACTTGCAGAAAAATATGAGTTGTATTTACTGTTAGTTTTTAAGTATCAAAAAAAAATGTGTTTATTTAGTTGTTGTTTTAATTGTAGAATCAATGAATGTATTTATTGCAAAAAAAAATAATGCATTCCTAAAAATAGTAATTCCTAAGTTTAGGAAAAAAATATATATATATATATCCGATGTGTTATGATAAATAGTTTAGCAAGAAACTTATTCCATTTTTTAGGCATTTAAAATAAAAATAAATAGGAAAGGCATTAACTAGAATTTCATGCATATAGTAGATTTAAAAATAAATTTTATAAATCTGTTTTCTGCAAAACAAACAAAGATGTAAACCTAAAAATATATGTAAACCATTATATATATACCTATATGAAATTATATATACATAAATATATATATATATATATATATATATATCTGAAAAATATATAAATAGATTTATTTATCTTAATAAATTACCTTGTTGTTTTTTTTTTAAAAAAATTTGCATGTAATATATATTTGAAAAAAAAATATATATATATATATATATATATTATTAAAAATATATATATATATATATATATTATTAAAAATAGATATATATATATTATTAAAAAATATATATATAAAATAAAAATAAAAATAAAAATAAAAAGAAGTTTTTGGGAAGGGCCGCGCAGGGCACGCGGACCCTGTGCGGGCCGTGACCAACACAGAGGCCGCAACCTCTATGTGGGTCACGGAACGCACAGGGTCTGCGCTCCCTATGTGGGCTGCGGAACACACCAGTGGCCGCAGCCACTGTGCAGGCTGCGGCCCACACAGCGGCCACGAACCAGTGGCCGCAGCCACTGTGCGGGCCGCGACACACACAGTGGCCAACGCCGCTATGTGGGCTGTGACCCTCATAGTGGGTCATCCCATTGGCAGCGCCGCTGCAACCTCTTCGGCCGCATTAAACCGTCCCTGGCCCTTCCACATTTAGCCGATGTTAAAAATGCCGCCGACCCTGCACAAAACACTCGAGCGCCACCCTTGCAAAGCTTAGGAAATAAGATGGAACCCTAGCCTAGTTAGGGCTGGGGTAAATAAGTGAAGTATGATGTAAAAAAAAAAGATAATAATATGTATATAAAGAGGAATAAAGAAAGGGCTAGGGTTTAATGGAGATTAAAAACATAAATAATTATATATATATATATATATATATATATATATTGTTATATATATATATATATTGTTATATATATATATATATATTGTTATATATATATATATATTGTTATATATATATATATTGTTATATATATATATATATTGTTATATATATATATATATATTGTTATATATATATATATATAAAGAGAGAGAGAGAGAGAGAGAGAGAGAGAGAGAGAGAGAGAGAGAGAGAGTTATAAGGATGGTGTAGATAGTAGATATTAATGGGTATTCTAAGAGTTAAAATATTTGAACGAAAATAAAAATATATCTACTTTAGTTACATATCATAAAGATATTTTTGGATGCATTATGTGTATTAATGTTTATTTAATTTTTAAACAATTAATAATAAGGTTGTTTATAGGGCGAATGGTAAATCAAATGTTTAATTAAGAGTTGGTTGTCAATCATGGAACTATAAAAGAAAAGGATTGTTTTCTTTTGATTTTAATAAAAATAAACTTATGGGAGACATTTATTAATAAATTAATTGACACTTTAATCGATTATTCTAATTAATGATTTAAAATGGATTTTAGGCAATATAGTCTTATTGGAGACTAAATGTATCTTCATCTACTATTTTTAATGAGTTTGTTTTAATTAAACTATTGACTATGTTTGATGAGAAAATAAATTAAATCACTTAGTTTTCTGCAAATAAATTTTTAATTAATTTCGTTACTTAGTTAGTATCAGAGTTAGCTCGAATATTGATATGGAAAACATGTTAATGCATGTCGAGTTTAGCGAACTTTGTTAATTAATTAGTATTTAAAAAAAAAAAATCATTCCATTTTTGCCCTAAATTTATGGGCATGACACAGTGAGTGATGACAAAAATCGATCTTGAACTTGATTGATCATGACACGATGAGCGAAGAATAAACCATTCAACTTGATCAAGAAACAAATACCGAACACCTGCTTAGATTTAGTGTGATCAAAGATACTCTTGAAACTTTTTATTGAGTTTAAACGAATAATCAGCTTGATTTGGAGCGATGAAACTGATTAACGTTAAGAGATTAATTCAGATGAAAGACAAATATCAACTTGATTTGAAGTGATGAAACTGATATGCCCCTAGTGATTGATTTGATTCAGATGATCGAGAGATCTCAACTTGATGTGAAGCGATGTAGCTGAGATGCCCCTTAGCAATAAGGATTGATTTTCTTTAATTGAAAATATTTTGCTCGACTTTTGATGAAGATTTGAAAAAATTTCTCGACTTGTGAGATGTGAAGTCAAAAGGTTGTGAGTATGCCCGCTCGGGAGCGAAATCGAAAGATAGCGAGGGATTGATTATAGGCAATTGTTTGGCGAAAATAAGTAATTTGAGCACAAATTGATTCTAAGGATTTTTTGAAAATGTTGGCATTGATTGATGAGAAATTGAGTGTAGAGTTGATCATAATGTTGATGTGTAGAATCAAACTGAAGTAAGATTCAGCATTGAAATTTGAGCGCAATTTGAAGAAAGAATAAGCATTTGATGAAAAAAGCACTAAGTGGTCAAAATTGTGAAATTGGCTAGCAAAATGATCTCGAATTTTGATTTCAATCCTGAAAATGGAATCAGAGCCGGCAAATTAGCTAAGGGTACAATTTTCATAACCATCAGAGCAAGTTGAAAAATTAGGTTTTAGGCTATATATGGGACGAAAGTGTCATTTTCAAATCATTTTAACCCTCCAAGTTTGAAAATTCAAAAAGCCTTCTGCGAAGGAAAATGGTGGTCCCTACTCGTCAGCATCGATTTGAGCACCAAAAATGTCACAATCGACCCCGAAACTACGAGCCAGCGGTAAGTGATCGATCTTAAGCCTCTTTATGTTTCCAATTTTGAATTTTATGCTTTTTTTGAAGTTTTTCATGGGTTTTGGGTTGGGTGTATCGATTTATCGTGCGAGACACAATCCTGTCTCGTACGAGAAACTGGTAAAAAATCTTTTTTCGTTTGAGCCTAGTAGTTTTTCCGTACAAGGTTCACCCTTGTGTCATATGACAGGTATGTTAAAAGACCATTTTGTCATGTTAAGCTTGTTAAATTGTTGTTCGAGGCTATTTTCTCATACGAGAGCCATTCCTGACTCATACGAGATGCTGCTTGACTATGTTTTGTTGTTCAAAAGGCAGTGATCATTTTTGAAAGTGTAAACACGAAATTTTGGTTTTGGATTTGACTTATTTGGATTTGTGTGATGTTTAACCTCTTTTGTAGGCTCATTTGGAATGTTTTCTGATGATTCTTGTTGGGTTTTTGCAGGTTTGATTACCTCATGTGCTCTTCAAATGTGTATATCCACCTACGATGGCATTAGTTCATCATCTATCTGAGGTTGAGCAGGCTCATGTTGATTTATGCGGCTTGACTCATTTATTGTGATTACCTGATATCCATGTGAACCACGGAATGCTCATGACATTGGTTCAGAATTTTCATTCAGAGCATAATACATTTCATTTGCCAGTTGGGGAGTTGACTATCACTCTCGAGGATGTGTATAGGATCCTTCATATCCCTTTTGCTGGGGATAAGGTGGATTATGATACTATGTTGCTACCTGGACTACAGGCTCTTAGGACAGTATTCAGGGACCCCAACATTTTGACTCGTTTGATGAGTTGGGACATTCTTATGAGCAATTATAGTGAGGAGTATCCCCTGGCATGTGTTCTAGCAAGGTTCATTGGTTGCTTCCTGATACTAGACAGAGGGCAGGAGGGTTTCCAGAGCAGATGGGGCCATATACTAGAGAAGTTGATAGAGACCCCTCGGAGACTTGGCTGGGGCTCTTGTTTATTGGCCCACATGTATCAAGAGATGCATGAGATTTTTTATAGAGATGGGAGGAGCATGGCCACGGGTGTATACATTTTATGGGTGTGGGCTTGGGAGCACCTTCCCGTTTGTCGGCCGATTGTTAATGATAGCAGAGAGCCAGGGCAGCCGATTATTTACAAGTATGCCAGATATATTACGCAGCCCCATCTGGGCAATACAAATTTTTGGTGACAACAGCTCGATGACCTTATAGCAGTTGTCTGGAGACCATACAGAGGATAGGAGTTGTGGGATGACTGGCAGAAGGTTTGCAGGGACCTTTTTGTGACACGCCCACTGATCGGGAGATCACAGACTATTGTGGAGAGATTCATCATTTCATGAGTGATGAGGCAGTATAGTCGGCCTCAGGGGATCTCTCAGGAGTATATAGCATATGCTCACTATGCTGATGAGGAGGGTAGGAATGGTCTCCATGGTTGTCGTATGCTTTGGCTATGTAGGAGCTGATAGGTTTACATCACCTGAGATGGGATTACCTGGAGGATATAGCGGATGCGGGGGTATTGCCCTAGTATAGGGATTACTTTTAGTAGCATCTATTCCCTCGATTTATAGATCCGAGAGAGCAGGCTCCTCATATTGAGGATGTGGAGGATGATGCCCCTACACCGGCATAGGGGCAGGCACAGAGATCAGAGGCTCCACGATGGACTGGTGGTGATCCTGGTGCTAGCAGCAGTAGGGTGCCAGCTGATGTTGGACAGTAGAGGGGTGAGGGTGGATCCCTTGGGAGAGTAGGCATGAGGTTGGGTGGTGAAGAGGAGGAGCGAGCAGCTCTGAGATAGGTCTGGAAGTGGTGGGATGAGTAGGTGGAGCCACAGGTGGAGAGCCTGCGAGAGAGCAAGGGGCTAACATAGGATGGTTGATGAGAGCACGTCTTGCAGAGCTGTAATCATAGTTGACAGTGGCTTAGACTCAGCTGGCGAAGCGAGACCGATAGCTAGTTGAGGTTAGGGCTGAGCGTGATTGCTAGATCACAGCATTAAGAGCAGAGTCGAGAGCAGAGATAGAGTCTCTACGACAAGAGGTGCTTCTCTAGAGCAGTAGGGCAGCTTATGTGGCGGCATATAGTGTCATAGTTCCTGTTGCATAGCAAGTGCAACCCTCTTCACAGTATATGGCTAGATCAGAGGGAGCACGAGCACCTCGACAGGATCCTGGGCATCAGGGTCCTGCTTCTCCACCAGGTGATGAGGGAGAGGGCGCCAGCTAGAAGATTCATTTTTTTGTAGCTCGGATATTTTTTTGTGTAGACACACCCATTATTTGTAGCCTATATGATTCTTGCTCTGATGGGAGTTTGTATATGTCATTGGACATCATTTTGTACTCTTATACTTGACATTATATATATACGAGATCTGATTTGAATTTATCGTACTTGTGTTGATTCGCTTATGAGATGTCTCTTATATGCTTTATCCTATATGTATGCATTTCTTTTCCATATAAATGTATGTAATGCAAATGATTATGAATGTATATTTTTGTTTCTTTGACATGCAAATAAATGATAATGCAAATAAGTAATAATGAAATGTATGAAGCTATATGAAATTTTATGTATGCAACTAAACATCTCAAAACACAAGTACTCAATCAAAGAAATGATGATAAAAGACCAATTAGCGTAAGAAATGATGATGCTTTCAGCTCTCCTTCAGAAGATAAAGAGATTATGACCATATCGAAATCACTCTAGATTCACAAAAATGCAAAATGATATGCAAAATGATGTGCAAAATGCAACCTAAACCTAGTCATTGGATTTAAAATACTTAAGATTCATCACTAAGCATAACGAACACAACAGGCAGGTTAGAGTTCTTTTCTTTTTCAATGTGCAATATTAATTATCTTGTCCGCAATGACCCTTTTTTCGTTCATATCCTTGGACAGATTTCGCAAGGACCCAAATTGCATCATAAAGAAATTCCCTCAAAACAAACAAAGAAATGATATGGACCTCCCTGTAGCATACAAATAAGTGGAGTCGAGGTATGTGAGGCGATTTCACCTTGATGTGAAGGCTCTTATCACAAACACCCAACTAATTTATATGTTTCCAAATCATTGGGATCATTCCTACAAGCAGAAAACAAAGAAAATATTATGCCCCCAATCCTTGCTCCTCTTAGTCACAATAGACTTCCTTGAGTTACTCAGAGGGACAATAATTGAAAATCAATATAAAAGACAGCATACAAAGAAAATTTTCATTCATAGCTCAAACTGTTTAGTGAATGTTTTCCGTTATGTTGTTTTTCTTGTGAACTCAGTGATAAATCTCTTTGGTAGTTAGGAGACAGGTGACTGACTCGGAGTGGATGACCAGGTTTCACTAACAGAAAAATGACTTGGTTGACACTACTTAGGATATGTAATGTGCTCTGTCGAATCACCTAAGACTAGGACATTGATCAGTTTCAAGTCATGAGGGTTCCAACGAACTAGGATGTCATAAAAGTGACTGAAAATATGTACAAACAAAAGCAAAAGATGCATGAAAGCAGGAAATGCCAACATTGTGTTGATAGATGAAGCGCTTGAGTATAAGAGGTGCCTGTTTGCCAGGTTTTCACCTGCTTGGCAGAGATTCACTTTTTTTTTTACCAAGGTGCCTATTTACCAGGTTTTCACCAGGGCAATTTTTTTCCTTTTTATATTTTTTCTTTCTTTTCTTTTTTTTTCTTTTTTTTGATTTCTTCAAGACTTTTTCTGATTTTTAGGATTTTTTTTCAGAACTTTTTTCAGCTGTACATGTTTGCTGGAGTAGAGAGTGCTAAGCGAAGAATTTCTTCAAGTGGATGGTGTTAATCGATTCACTGAGCTATTCTCCTTCTCAGTTTGAGAGTTGATAGGCACCAGAGCCGTATGCTACAGTAACAATGTAGGGACCCAGCCAGTTGGGTTCAAACTTCCCTTTATTGTCGTGAAACTATTGATTCTTTGGATTTTCTCTTAGAACTAGGTCACCAACTTGAAATTCTCTTTTTCAAACCTTCTTATTATATCCTCTGGACATTCTCTTTTGATACACTCCGAGATAATCAAACGCCACTTGTCGACGCTCATCCAGCAATTTGAGTTCTTGCAATCTAGATATTCTATTATCTTCATTAGTAACAAGACCTTGCAACGAAACTCTTAGAGATGGTATTTCTACTTCAATAGGTAATACTGCTTCGGACCCATACACAAAAGAGAAAGGCGTAGCCCCAGTAGATGTTCTGATACTAGTTCTGTAAGCCCATAGTGCAGGATTGAGCTGCAAATGTCAATCCTTCCCAAACTTGTTCACTGTTCTATGCAAGATAGTCAATAGGTTTTTGTTAGACACCTCACCTTGTCCATTACCTTGAGGGTTATATACTGATGACCAGTGTTTCTTTATTTTGAATTTCTCACAAAGCTCATCTAGATCTTTATTCTTGAATTGTCCTCCATTATCAGTCACGATGGATGAAGGTATCTCATACCTACAAATTATATAGTTTAGGATGAACAAGGCGACTTGTTTACCAGTTGCTTTGATGAGCGGAAGTGCCTCTACCCACTTGGTGAAGTACTCAGTGGTAGTTATGATGAATTTATGTCCATTGGATGAAATTGGATATATCTGACTAATGAGATCAAAGGCCCATTGCTGAAAAGGCCAGTGTGTTATAAATGGTATGAGGTCCCTCCGGGGCATGTATAAGATTTCCATGAAGCTGACATTTCTCACAAGTCTTAGCAAATTTTATGGTGTCTTTTTCCATATCTGACTAGTAGTAGCCAGCCCGTAATAGTTTCCGAGCTAAAGTAAAACCATTCGAATGAGATCAACAAATACCTTCATAGACTTCCGTTAATGCACGTTTAGATTCTTCAGTTTCTAGACATCTAAGCAATGTACCATCCAAACCTCATCTAAATAAATCATTAGCTATGATAACATACCATGAAGCGTTTTGAGTTAGGTTTCTTTTCTCATCACAAGTAAGGTTTTCAGGGATAATAAGATCGCATAGATAGGAATAGATGTGGCTGTATCAGGATGAGTCATGTCCAATAATAGAATAGACTATTTAGGTCTCAGGAGAATCATAAGCGGGGTAATATAACTCTTCCACCAGGAAATCAAAGAGAAAATTGGACTCCTATAGCTTAGGTATAGATGCCAAGGTGGCCATAGCATCTGTTGCTCTATTCACTGATCTAAGAATCTATTGGAATGATACAAAAGAAAAGTACTTCTTGATATCATCCACCATCCTCTTGTAAGGCATCAATTTCTCATCTCGATTCTGATATGTATCATTGATCTAATTGATAACCAGCTAAGAATATCTATAGATATGTAATTCGGCAACCTTCCATTCAATGGCTAGTTTTATTCCATTCACCAAAGCTTCATATTTTGCAATGTTGTTTGTGCAAGGGAATAGAATCTTATAAGACTTTGGGATTGAATACTTCTGAGGAGTAATAAATAATATGCCAGCACCTGAACCATCGAATAACATCTTCCAGGGTTGTTGAGTAAGATGCATTATTGATTCATCTAGGAACTTGATGTGTAGTGGTTGAGTATCCTCAAGTGGAGCTTCAGCAAGTTGATCAGCAATTACCTGTCCTTTTATGGCTTTGTGTTCTACATATTCAATGTCAAACTCTATAAGGATCATAACCCATTTCGCCAATCTTCCGGTGAGTGTTGCTTTATTAAGAAGATACTTGAGTGGATCGATTTTGGTCACCAACTTGACTCAATGTGTTAGCATATAGTGCCTCAGTTTCTGTGATGCAAAGACTAATGCCAAGCATGCTTTTTCTATTATACTTTATCTCATTTCATAAGACACCAATGTCTTGCTGATGTAATAAATAGCTCTTTCCTTTTTGTTGTCATCTTGTTGCGCCAGAAGTGCCCCCAATGATGAATCAATTGCTGATATATATAAGATTAGTGGCTTACCCTGAATAGGTGGCATCAATATCGATGGATTAGATAGGTACTCTTTTATCTGTTGAAGATGTTGTTCACACTGCTGGTCCTAGTTGTATATTATTCCTTTTCTCAATACTTTTGTAAAAGGTTGAGCCTTGTCTACTAGCTGAGAAATGAATCTTCTAATGGATTGGAGACTTCTCATTTGACTGATGTTAATTGGAGGTGGCATTTCCATTATAGCTTAGACCTTCTCAAGATCAACCTTGATTCCCTTCTTTGAAATGATGTAGCCAAGTAGTTTACCAGATGTCACTCCGAATGCACACTTCTTTGGATTTAATTGGAGCTTGAATTTTTCCATTCTGTCAAGTATAGGACCTAACTCTTGAATATGCGTTGATCTTTTCATAGTCTTCACTAAGGTTTCACCAACATAATCTTCCATATACTTATGTATCATGTCATGAAAGATAGTTGTAACTGCTCTTTGATAGGTCACCCCTGTGTTCTTTAACCTAAATGGCATAACGTTCTAGCAAAAGGTTCCCCACGCATAGGTGAAAGCTATCTTTTCTTGATCTCCAGGAATGATTTTAATCTAATTGTAGCCAGAAAATCCATCCATTAGTGAGTACATCTCATACCTAGCTGGCATGTCGACTATCATATCTATATTTGGCAATGGAAAGTCATCTTTTGGACATGCTTTGTTGAGATCTCTAAAATCTGTACAAACTCTGATAGATTTATCTGCCTTCGACACAGGTACTATGTTGGAAATCCATTCAGCATAATCTATTGCTTTGATAAATCCAGCTTTGAGCAATTTCTCTAGTTCAGCTTTGACCAATAATGCTACATGCGGGTGCATCTTACGGAGTTTTTGTTTAACTGGTTTTACTCCTAGCGTGATTGAGAGATGATGCATAATGAGATCGGGATCCAAGCCTAGCATATCAGAGTACATCCATGTAAAGTTTATTTTATTTTCTAAGAATAGTTGAGTGAACTCCTTCAATTCTTCTACTGATAGTGATTGAGCTATGTGAATGATTTGTGGTGTCTCTTGACTCCCAATATTCACTGGCTGAGTTGGCTTGATCAATATAGAAGACCGCTCCTAGAAATGACTGGGTAGTATACCAAGTATCTCACCTTTAGGCACCTCAAAGAAGTTTTCACCTTTAGGTACGTCCTTTATTTTCTCTTTTTTAGATTCTGACACCACCACAATATGGTTTTTGCCATCAGATCTTTTATTTTTATTTTTCTTGTTTTTGTGACTAAGATACTTGATATCTGCTTCAGTCATATTCTCACTCTGTTCATTGGTGGAAGAGTTTATAGGTTTGACTGCATTGAGATAATAGGATAATGTATAGTCATTGGCAAAAGTAGGTATATCAATGGGTTGATTCTCTAAAGTATAGTCAATCAATTCAGGATGTACTAAAGACAAATTTTGGATAGGTTCAAGAGCATTCATGGTATTTCTATCATAGTTGCGGATCGAAAAGTCGAGTTCTAGAATGATACCTTGCGTAAGTGTCTCGAGACCAGGAAGAGTTAGATCGTGATTATTAAAGTTCACGTTAATATTTAATCGATCTAATCCAATAGACATACTTGTAATATTGTTTAATACACCAAACTGGATGTCATATAATGGTTTTAACAACAATAAGACTAGTAGGCAACTTTTCATTGTTTGTATTAGATGATTCAGAATTTGAGGTTGAGTGGATATCATCATGAATAGGACTGTCATCAAAGTCATCAGAGTCATCAGATGAAGTTTCTAAGCCTCTTTCAGGTGATTTAGTAAGCATATGTATGGTATCAATACCAACATCTTTAATGCTACGAGTTCCTTCATGTTGTGGTTCATTTGTCATTTGTATCTGACACGCCTGTTGACATGATCTCATTGTTTCTATGATTTGTTATCGTCTACTCCATTCAGCTTCCTCTAGACTGATGACTGGTTCTTGTTCTGTAGCTTCCAACTCTTCCTGTGTAGTGCTATAACTGATTTGTTTTGTTTTAGGATAAGGGCACATAGATGAGAAGCTTTCTAGTATTCTTCCTTCTTTCAATCCTTGTTCATAATTTGCTTGCCTCTTTTGTCTAATTTCTTGTATTTCCTTCTCTAGTTTTATGCGCATCAACTCTTGAGTATCATCTATGACACCACTAGATTCTTCTATAGTTTCCATAGTGGATGTGTCTGAAAGATAGTCGGGACCCCATTCATACTCATTTGAATCAGTCTTTGAATCATCTACTTGTTGTATGCCAGTATATGTAACTAGAACTTTTAATGGTGCAAACAATTCTCAGATTCTTACCACTTCATCTCTTATATCCTTAGAAACCTCAACTTCTTGTATTATCATAGCTGATACCGTCGAAGCTTGAGCACTGACTATTTCTTCTTTCTTAACTGTTGATTCCTCTTTCTCTTTTCTACACTCTACTTTTGTTTGTTTAGTGTCTGCTTCATGTAATGTTAAAGGCGATATCTTTTTTGAGCACTTAGACTTAGAAACATGTTTTTGTTCTGATGTCTTTTTCAGATTGTATCCCAGTCTAGCATTATCATGTGTGGATTTGGTTTGTAGCTGAATTGGTTCAGTAATACCTTCTTTTTGTTTGCCTAGTGGACTAGTACCTGAGTACCCCATGCACTGAATCATTTTGTAACCATGAACATATTGGTTTGAGGAAATCTCACAATGTCATACCTCCTCATTTGGACTATCTTCCTTAAAGAGCCAGTTAAGCACTGCATCCTCTTCTATTTCATCCGCCAAGGAGGTAGAAGACTATATAAAGAGACCATCATATATAGGATTCAGAGCTGAAGTTTGTGTTCTCATAGCCTCTGATGGTTTGCCCAACTGTTTTGGTGATGGAGAAAGAGAAACTAATGATAGTACCAGTTCTATATTGTAGCCATCCATGCTAGTATTTGTAATCTTCAATCTCTTTTCTAAGTCTTTCATCAATGTTTCTAGATCTTCATTTGGAGAGGCTGCCCTATTATGTGGCACAAAAGTATTTGCACCTTTTGTCAATGCATTACAGATAACATTTGTATCAGCAGGAATAGTGACTTTAGCTCCATTATAAGGAAACTTCAAGCATTGGTGATATGTTGATGGTACTGCCTTCATTTCATGAATCCTTGGCCTGCCCAATAATATATTGTATGATAATGGAATATCGAGAACCTAGAAAAGGACATCTCTCTCTACCAGTCCCACTCTGATTGGTAATGATACCAGACCTTTGGAGGTCCTCTCTTCCTCATCATAGGCTTTAATTGTTATTTTCTTTCCTGGATCAATGACATTTTCAGAGAACCCTAGTTGTGTAAGCAGATGATAAGTATAGATATTCAACCTCCCACCTCCATCTATCAAAACATGTTTGACTCTGTGTTTGTGGATCATGGCTTCAATATGCAATGGTTGGTTATGTGGATGATTTAACGAATTGTCATCTTCTTCAGAGAAGGTCAAATAGTGAGGTGAAGTCAGATGACCCACCATAGACTGAAACTGATCAATGTCTAAATCTTTTGGAATGTTGGTAGTGAGCAATGCTTTGTCTAGGATTTCCTTGTGAGCAGATGAGAGTTGTAGCAATTCAAAAATTGAAATTTGAGCATTTGTCCTTTTTAACTGTTCAACCACGCTGTATCCAGAGGATGATGATGAGGTTAACCTTTTAAATTTGTCCAAGGTTGATTCCTTTTGTTTGTTTGGCAAGGCTATTGGATCTGATGTTTCTTGAGCTGGGTTGGAAGAACTAGCTCCTTGGAGGGTAACTTTCTTTTGAGATAGGGTCAAAGCTCTTGCATATCATGATTCATTTGGTTTATCTTGAACTATAATCATATTGCAATATTTCGAGTGTGAAGGCTCAATCATGTTGATAACATTGTCCTGGCTAGCCAAAGTATAATTTACCTTGGCACCTCCTTTGGTCTTTGAGGAATCACCTTGTTCGTAAGCAGGCAAAGGGTCTTTAAATGCTTTATGATCAGCATTGGTTGGATGATTCCCAAAAACAACTTTACCAGCATCTATGAGATCTTGAATCTCATGTTTTAGCTTCATGCAATTGTTTATGTTATGACCCTTATTCCGATGGAAGTCACAATATTCATTTTCTCTCCACCATCTTGGTTTGACATCTGGATCATATGGTCTGGAGTTATCTAGTAGTGCTATCAAGTTGTTTTCCAATAGAGTCTTGAAAGCAGATTCATATGATTCTTCAAGAGGAGTAAAATCACGCTTAGGTTTGGAAAGCCAAGGCTTTTCTTTGAACCATTCCTTTGTTTTCTTTGGCAGATTCTCTGCTGCAATCTCAGTAGCTTTAAGTGCTTCTGTACCACTAGCCAAGTTGAATATTGTGGATTTTGAGTTGTTTTTGATAGTGTCTACTACTCCATCATTAACAACATTCTTGTTGTTGTCTTTGGCAAATTTCCAGTACTTGTTCTTCTCTTTAGAGCTAGATCCTGTTTGTGTTTCTTTCCAAGGTGTGATATCTCCCTTCTTTATGAGCACATCTTCCATTCAAATGGCATTATCTACCATTTTGTTAAATGATGGGTGTACTTGCATTTGTACGCTATATTTTAGTTTAGGGACCAAGTTATTGACAAATATATCCATTTTCTCAGAGTCTAGAATAGTTCGTGGGTACCTAGAGAACATCTTTCTCCAACATTGGAGAAAAGTAAGAAGAGGTTCACCTATTTTCTGTTGAGTATTACAAAGATCGATCATAGTCACAGGATGTCGAATGTTGTATGAGTATTGTTGTAAAAATAGTTGGATTAGTTCTTCAAATGTTTTTATTCCTTTGGGTAGACTTGAGAACCATTCCATTGCTTAACCCCCTAAACTCCTTGGGAAGAGATGCATGAGGTATGTTTGATCATGCGTGAATTCCATACAAGCAACACTAAATTCCCTAACATGATCTTGAGGATCTGAGGTGCCATCATATTTGTCAAATTTTGGGATTTCCACTCGTGGAGGAAATGGAGACATGTGTAGATTTTTGTCAAATGGAAAGGGACATATTGTTTCTAGAGAATATTGTTTTGGGGACTTGTCCTTATTCTTCAGTTCTATGACCTCCATCCGCAAAGCTAGTAACTGTTTGTGTACCATGAGTATAGGTGAGTCTTCCTTTTTAGTAACAAGTGTCTGAACATCATATCCAATAGGAAGTTTGGCACCTTGTTTTGCTAGTTCTAAGAAATAGTCTTCCTTCTCTCGGGTCATGATAGTTTTCATCATTTTTCTAAAGTCTTTGTCTTTCTGACAGTCAAGGATTTCTTTTTCTAGAGGTTCAGCGTCTTCGTCAATCTCACTTGATGATGAGGAGTCATTATGATTTTTGGGAATATTACGATCGTTTTTGTTTCCATCATTGTATTCTATCTCATGTATGGTGGGAGATTCAAGTTCATCAAAAATTGGTCCTCCTGATGATGACGGCATGTCAGTGAGTGGATCCTTCACGTAGAATGGATTATCTTGATAGGTGAAGGTTTGTTCTTTGCCTTTGGCTTGTTTCTTATGAGAACTCCTAGTTTGCATAGGCATCTTTATGGATTTGTGTGACCTAGAGTTGTTTGTGATGCAGAGGTCAAGATCAATTTCAGAGCTATTTGTTCTATTTAGAGTATGATTTAGGAGAAACAACTGAGATTTAGTCTGATTTCAGGAACGGTCTATCCTGTCTAAGACGTTATCTAAGTTGATTCTAAGCATAGTGTAAGATTCAGTCTGGTTTTAGAAATGATCTATCCTGTATAAGATGTTATCTAAGTGACTAAAATTTGATAGGTAGTTGATTGAACTAGTTGAAAGGTGATCGACCAAATTGTGCAACGCAAATGGCAGAGGTACACTGTCTTGATCTAATTATGCTCAAGAAAATGATAACCAGTATTATGTTTGATGTAAGTTATTTCTAGGCAAGTTTGACTATTTTGTTCTGACAAAACCAGAGACTCGTACGACAATATTTTCTGGACCGGACAAAAATTTAGCAGCTACAGGATGACAATAGTCTTGTTTTGTACGAGTTGCTACCTCGTACCATACGACAAATGGGCATGTTCAGGATGACAAAAGAATGAGGGAAATTTTGTCTCGTACAAGACAGGATACAGTGCAGGACGATAGATGACTCAGACTCGTACGACAGATAATATGGTATAGGATGACAAACCAGTAGACTCGTATGACATAGGACCTAGTGCAGCACGATGGATTATCAAACTCAAATGGCTGTTCATAGGACAGAGTCTAGAAATTATGAGTTTTTCCGATTGCTGAGTATGATAATTGAGTATGACTAATTCTGAGATGGACTGATTTTTTACCAGGATAAACTAGTTTCTAACACGAACAGATTTCTGACTTAAAATGGACTAGTTTCTGACATGGACAGAGTTTCGATTTAGGATGGACTAGTTTCTAACATGGATAGAGTTTTGACTCACTGAATTGTTTCTGGTCTTCGCCAATTTTTGGTATTTCAATTTTTGTTTCAGGGTTGAAAACACAGAAAACAAGTAGTACGTATAGTGACTCCAATCACAACATGCAAACCCTAAGGAATTTGGTGAGGAAAGAAAACCTTTGCTTGTAGACTCAGGTACACACCCAATAGCTAATCAAAATATGGCCATTGAGTCTCACGCAATGGATTCTCAACGCCGTATTATCTAACTCCAAACGCTAATGGGGGCACGAAATGACAAGTATCTTGGGAGAGTTACTATCTCTCTTGCACAAAGATTATCCCCCTTTCAGAGGTGAACTAGGTAGCTTCTAATTTTAAATTGGATTTAGTTAGCGATTTGTTCGGTGCATCGAGGTATAAACTCAATTAAGAGGTCTCCCAGCCTTGAAAACCAAGGTTTAATATACCCGAAGGTATAGAGGAGAGCTATTCTCGAGCACTGTCGTTGACTTGATTTTCATCAAATCACGTTTATTTTATAGTGGGTTGGAGTACTTGGCATCTAGCCATTCCCACTTAGGTCGTTCCCCTCACACCGGCCGTAATGGCTTTAAGAGTTTTTCAACCCCTCGGGAGGGCAGGCCTACTAAAGATGTACAAATCTCAAACAAAGAAAAAGCTTCAAGGGTCTCGATTTCTGATTGTCTAGAAAAAGACAAGAGCATACTCTCCTACCTCTCAAAATCTTCTAAAAGCATGAAAGACAAATTTTTTCTTTAACCAGATAGAAAGTTAGGTTCCTAAAAATGAATTTAAAGAATACACAATGTTTAGTCGATTCTCCTCAGGCAACCTGCAAAGACAACAAATCAGTAGTCATATTGTCTTTGTGCGACAAGCATATTCTTCGACAAGCATTTTGCAAAAAATTGGTTAGGTTGTGAAAAAATCTGAGATAGACAGATAAACAGTCAAGGTCAGTCGTCAGACTAATCAATTAGAAATGAAAAATTATGAAATTTGTCTCTTTTACCAGAAAATACAGAATCGTATGACAGACACTTGACTCGTATGAGACAAGATGCAGTATCGTACGAAAGAAGATTGCTAATGATGTCTGCTTGTACGACAGAGGATTTTTGCTCGTACGACAAAGGATCTTCTCGTACGGTAGAATATTTGCAATTCATGTGACACCAGCAATTTGTCGTTTCAGCCTATAAAAATTGTCGTACGAGATGTACGGACGAAAAAAAAAAAAGGGAAAAATATGAAATCTAGAAAATAACAAAAAAAAAGCGGTCAGTCTTGGAGGTCGAAAAAGTGTAGTCTTCGGGCCCCACGATGGGTGCCTGAGATGTGTGTGTGAAAAAGTGAACCTGTAGCTACAAGCACAACACTTCAATTAAGTCATTATATGCATGGTTAGTAATCTATAAGAAATAAACCATAGCAAAGCGACCAATTGCCTTCTAAAAGATGCGAGTATAAGATTGCTCTCATATTTTTATAAGCAATACCAGTGACTAGACTACACCAAGATGAAGGATTTAATCTATATGATATTAAGCTATACGGATGCAAGATGGATGAATAATTCAAGCAAATAATCAATTTCAAGCAACAATGGATGCAATAATGGATGGAAAATGGATGCAAATAATCTAAAAAGCACAATAATCTTGAATGACTCCAGAGCAAAATTAGCATGATAATAATCTCCAAGCGTGTTCTCAAAAATCTCTGGGGTCAATTGGAATGAAAGCTGAAGACTGAATTTATAGATAATCACAAGAGAAAAAGCTCAATTTAGGATTAATTGAAATAATTGAAAAATCAGATTCAGTTAACCTTGAAATAGATTCCAATTATAGTTTAATTGAAATGCATTCAAATTATAAGTTCAAGTTGCATTGGAAAATAATAATAAATTAATTCCATGCATATATGATAAAAATAGATAATTCTTTGCATATATTTGATTTATTCAAGAAAAAGGTATTTTCAATGCAACTGAACTTCTTTTTCTGAAAAAGCTTTGAGTTCCAATTTTAGAGAATAATTCAATAATTTAATTAAATTGCTTTTCTGATTTCATGTTCTAAATTTAGAAAAAGAAATAATATCTCAAGTTTGATTCCTCTCTCAATTCAATTCTTTTTTTTTTAATTTTCAATTCAACTCTTTGTAATAAATTAATTCATCTTTTGTAATAAATTAATTCATCTTTTGTAATAAATTAATCCTTTTTGCATGATTGAATGGAAAATTTATTAATTAATTAAATATGCAAGGATATTTAATAAATTAAAATGGGATAATTGATCAAAATGATATTATTGGAAATGATTTGATTAATTAAATAAATATTTAATTAATATTGAGTAGTTGATTTGCCATGTGATATTTGATGATTAAAGAATTAATAATATGCTCAAGATTGATTTAATTGCCTTTGGTTAGGAACTTGGTGATGTTGTCAAGATTAGGGGCCCATGGTTTATATGACCAATTTTAGGGTATTACATTTATCAGTTGAATTTTCAAAAACCCTAATCCTAGCTCCTAGAATCAAACAAAGTGACTTACCACATGAGCATAGTCCTTGTTTGGATCTTGTGATAGCTCCATCTTTTGTGCTCGATATCGCTCCTTTGGCGGGTTTCTCACCTTCCCGAAATAGTGATCAGCAAGATCGGGAGGTTGATGATGTGCAAGATTAGCAACATTAGCACTGTAGATCTTCTCCTTCTATCCTCTCTTGCTCTTTGTAACTATTATTCTATGTGTATCCCTATTCTTCTATTTTTTCCCTTAACATCTACTTGAGGACGATGCAAAGAATTGAGATCTCTTTTGGGTCTCTTTCATGTTGACTCAAAAGATGTCCTCTATTCCCTTTCTTCCAAGGTAGTGTCCTTTCATTGGGGAATGACGAGTATTATATGCACATACATATATGATATACATGAGTTATCATATAGCATATTGACCCCGAGGAAAGTGAAACTACCTCGTATTTTTTGTTCATTATCCTTGGGTTTATTCCTCGATCGGGGGCTAAATCCTTGTGATAGCATGCTCCCCCTCTCTCTTTTTCTCTTGGGTGTATCCTACCTTAAATAAATCACTCCCGATAAGGCGTGCGTGATCGCTTTAACGTGGGGGCATACACTTCGCTCATATTTTCCTTCTTGATACTTAAAGTTACTTAGTGGATTGGGCTTTGCTTTGTAATTTTTTGTGTCCTTGCTTTTCATGACTCATAGTGAGGGAAACCTTGCTACTTGCATTCATGGTTCTCTCTCTTGATCTTCTCTTTTACTTTTTCAATAGATGTTTTAAGATCCTTATTCCATTGGGGGCTTGGTGCAATTTGCATCCTTAACATGATAGAAGTCTTTCAATCTTGTTTCCTTGTACTTTACTGACAGTATTGGCGTACGCTTATACTCCCGCTAAAGAGAGGGATAAATGTGGTGTCAAAAAATTGTAACCCTTGCAATTTTTACCACATTAGGGTCTTCATGTTGGTGAATCAAATTGCCAAGCCTAATTGGAGACCTGAGACTTGCTCAATCCCCAAAAACTGCACTTTTTCTGCCCCCCACACTACTTGAACCTACTTCCTGTCCTGAGATAAGGGTAGGAAAGGGGCACCTGCCCTATTTTGGGGCTCCCTCTGTCCTATCTTTTCATTGGTCTTTGTAATTTTAGTGGGAAAACTTTACCTATGTCGGCCTATGACAAAAAAATCAGTCAATTAACCCTAATTGACAAATATATAAGTTTAATTTACCTTCCTATCTACATAAGTTGGAAGTTTCATGGATCACAAGTTCAAGCAATTAAGAATTCAAGAGCATTCAAGCATTCCTTTCAAGCATTGAGCATTCTCAAGTCTCCATTCAAGGATAGGTATTGCATTCAAGTCAAGGATTCAACCATTGAAGAGGATATCCTTTTCAACATGCAATTTCACACAAGCAATTCTATCTACCACCTCCCTTGAGGTGAATTACATTTCAATCTTTCATTTACATTTACTTGCAGTTACTTTCTTTCATCATTTGGTTAATTCCAAAACTGGGGTTTGACCTGAAGGCAAACCCCCAATCCCAACCCCTTTTTCTCTCTTTTCTATGTGTAGGTTGCAAGTGCGTAGCTATATTTGCAGATTTGGTCTCCATTTACAGAGGTAGAAAAACCCTTTTCATTTTGCGGATTTGTCAGAGGATCGTGTGTACTTTCAACATGATCCCAACAAGTTTTATTGAAATTTGCAGGGTATCTTTGTCTTGACATATTATAGCCAGATCCAGGTGCACAACTTCATCCCACACTTCCATTTCAAGTTATAATCAGTTCTTTACTACTTTTACACTTAGTCTCAAAACACATAATTCAACCATTACTCATTAGAAAAGAGGGGTTATCTTGTCATCTTCACGCCATTATCAATTCATTTAGTATTCAATCTCTTTCCTAAGAGGTTGGATCCATTGAATTCTCCCCCCCCCCCCTCTTTTAAAGGTAATGTGGATGAAGTGTTTGAAGGGAAATCCATAGTGAAACTTTCATCTCTCCTCAGAGGGAAGAAAAGATTTCCTCTTGATCTCTCCATCATTCACTTTTCACCTCATTATAGGAACAAATATGGAAATTAATCTTTTAGCAAAGATATTCAATCTTTCAATGGTTACTATTATTTTTTCAATGTATATGGGCACAAATTTGTTGTATATAGATCAAATAGGATTTTTTGAAGAAGTGGAAATGGTAGAATGAATAGAAGTAAATCACAACAAACTTTGTTATGCTATAGTTGTAATAAAGTAGGACATATTGCGAGACCCTACAAAAGTAATGAGAAGACAGTTGATCCAAAAAAGAAAATTTGTATCAATAAGAAGAAGGAGAAAATGATCTTGATGACATGGGTAAATAAATCAAAAGACAAAGTGGAAGAGAAGATTGAAGATGGATCCACACCTATTGTGGGTTGTGACCCTTCTTCCAGAAACTTATTTAGAATGCATTGTCTTAAGGGGGAAACCTAATGCAAATCTCATGCACCCCCTTATGGTTCAGATATTGAATTGTTTTCAACATGGAAAATTTTAGAAAGACAATTCTAGTGGTTTTGATTGAATTTATTGGTCTGAAACTTTTTATATGGTCTCTGATGTACAATGTATCATTTTTTTTAGGAACTCTTTGGAAACCCTAAGTGACAACTATATATCATTTCCTTGAATTCATTTGTCAAATTTAAATTGAGGAGCTGGTGAATACGAAGAGGAGAAAATTCCTTACTACATTTGATTAATCTTTATATGGCTACTTCTAGAATTGTTAATGTACTTGAGGAGCCTCGACCTATTTTTTAGGACTTGTCCATTTATTCCTGTGGTAGAAGACCTTGTCAGTGTTTTTTCTATTGTTCTCGACAAAGTTATTTATAAAGAGGATGTCCATAGTTACATTCATGCTTGTATAGATGAGTATGATAATAATAAAATTAATTATTTTAAGAGAATCCATCTAGTTGAAGATTATAGAGGATTAAACCTAATTATACTAGTGTAGGGCACATTGGGCTAGATACTTGGAGCAATTTTTCTATGTTTTCTCATGAAGAAGTAGTAAGGATCATGATGAGTAGAATTCACAAAGATTACTTATGGTTGAATAAAAAATACCTAATTTCCAAGGAATCGCTAAGGCATATGACAGACTTATGCTCTATCAAAAAGGTGGCTTCTCTAAAATTAGTATTAAAGAATGTGGAAGTGAACAAGTTGACTAGAGTTGTATGTTTTAAGCAAGCCTTGTAAATTGACATCATTGTAGATTTTAGTGTGAGATATGGGGCAATTGGAATTTTGTACAAAGTTTATTTTAGAAATTGGGAAGGATCTTCCTCCTCTACGATAGTCTATGTGGTTTACCAAAAAGATGAAAATTACCCTTTTGATGTGTCTCTATTGTTGTTTTCTTGGTATTCTACTTTCTAAATGCATTTCCTAGAATGAAAAATATTGTGCAGAAAGAAGATATGACTATCGGTGCTCAAGTCAAGGAGTATTTGGATAATTTGGATAATGGTAAGGATGCTTGTTTTTAGTTCTTTGTAAATCTCCATAAGGAGATGATTAGTAGAAATAAAATTTCTCTGAATGTTGTAGACTGATATAAGAATGAGATTGCTTTCATGGTGGAAAAGGAAAAAAAATTTATGGAGGTTGTAGTGTCGAGGAATTCATGGGTGTCAAAGCTTCCCTATGAAGTATCTAAGAATGAAAGCATCAGTATTGTTGACATTCTTCTTAAATTTCCTAAAGGTATGAGTGTAGAAAGGTTTGAAACCTTTGATAAGATCATATGAAATCTAGTGGTAAGAGAGTTGATGATGTCAATGTGTCTTCAAAACGAGATGTTACAAAAGTAAAAAAGAGTAGGAAGTTATCTATAGAAGCTTCTTCCTCTATTTCTAAAGTATAAAAATCTGAGCATAAGATTTTGTTTGAGAAGGAAAGTGTAGACACTATAGTGGTGAAAAGTGATGGGGGAGAACCAAAAAAGGCTAGTGTGCAAGAAGGTGTTTTCAAAGAAGAAAATTTTGTTTCTTCCCTCGCTTCTTCTAAGGAAAGTTCTCTTGAGGTTGATAAAGTACTTGGTTTAATTGAATGACCTATCGACTTAAAGATATTGGTAACTTGTATCTTACAGTTCCCACATATGATCAGGATTTTATTGAACAATAATTTGTTGCTTACCTACTCTGGAACAATCTTGTTTGGAGTGATGTTTCGGACTTACTTTTGGAAGTGTTCGCGCAAATGTTGATTGATTGTATGGCTTCAATTTATGATAGTGGTGATTTAGATGAACTATGTACTAAGAAACCTAGTAAACAAGATGCCAAAAAAAATGTGTAAGGGCACATGAGAATCTCAAACTTAATTTGGAAAAATTTAGAAATATGATTGATAATTTTGTATGCCTATATTGTTATTGTTGGGATGGTCTACTACTACAAATAAATTTAAGGATGAGATAAACTCTATCGAGTCTCAGCATAATGAATTGGCTTATTTGTTTGATATGTATAGAGATGGTAATGGTGCTATAAGATATAGCATTTGTGATCTTCACTTTCAGTTATCCCCACAATAGAGACAAAGAGATGGATCCTGAGACAATTTTGTGATCTTCAATATGCAATGGATTTGCAGATGTCTTCATTTACCAAGTTGTTGGTATATGCTGAAAAGGTGGAATGAAGTGTGCTAAATTATAATACATTTGATATTGCAATAAATTTTGTGTATTGAATGTGAATATCATAGCAAGATTCTATATGTACTATTCATTCTTGGTAGTCCTATCTTGTGGGGCTTAAGAAATGATTAAAGTAAATTTGACCCAATAATGTATGATAGTTTTATGGACATTGGTTAAGAAGTCTATTATCATAAGGCATTTTTATTTAGTTTGTCTCCTTTTTCTATTTTGAAGTGATTATTTTTTATAGGAGGAGTAACAGATGTGTACAATTTACTTTTGGCAAAGAATATTTTCTCTTTGTCTTTGATGTCAAAGTAATAATTATTTTGTATATACATAGAACTATTTTTGTGTTGCCATCAATGATAAAGGGGGCGATTTTTTGACATATGAGTCTTGGTTTTCATTGATGTTAAGCTTACTAGTGGTTCAATTGATGGTGCTACTATGATGTCAAACTTATTGGTGGTTTGGTTGTTGGTGATATTGGTCTAATTGCTAGTTGTTGATGTCTAGTCTTTCTTGTTGGTAGTCTGGTTATTTGTCTAGAAGTGTCTTGATGCAAAAGCATATGATTGTATTTGGATGTTGGTCTAGATGTATGTCAGAAAGTATGTTGGGTTTGGTGCCAAAGCTATGAGGGAGAGGCAAATGTTAGTGTATTGGGGCATTTGGCTCCTCTGGAGGTGTGGCTTGTGTTTGGAACCCCTTGAGGATTCATCCTATATGGTGGGTGTCTTGAAGATCATCTTTATCTGGGTTTGCCTATAGTCTTGAGATTGGGGAATATATATTGCTTACTAACATTTATGGCCCCACTGATCTTCAGGGTAAGAATAATTTATGGTCTCATATTACTTTTATGCGTGGGTTTTTTCCTTTTCATCTATGGATTATGGCAGATGATTTCAATGCCATCTTAGAGTTGAGTGAGAAGAAGGGTGGTGTTATGCGGTTGGAGCCTTCTTCCTTCCTTCTTCGAGATAGTATATCAACCTCAAATTTTGTTGACATCAATCCTGGTAATGGTCTGTTCACTTGGAATAACATGAGATTAGGGGAGTATTGGATTGCGGAGAGGCTAGATCGCTTTCTTGTTTCTAGTTTTTAGGTTGGTGGGGGATGGTCCACAAGCTATGAGATTTTAGATTGGAAGGTTCGGACTACTGGCCCATCAAATTGATTTCCTCTTCTTCTCGAGTTGCTCGCATCCCTTCATTCAAATTCCAACTTCTGTGGTTGCGAGATTCTTCTTTGTAGGTTCACGTTGCAGAGTGGTGGAAGAAAGGGAGGCTAGCCTTTGGCACTTCTATGTACACTTTTGCCAAGCAGCTGCAATTTGTTAAGTTTCGGCTTAAACAGTGGAATCGTCAATGTTTTGATAATATTTTTCATGCTAAGACAATTGCTCAATTAGAGTTGAATTGCATTTCCAGAGTGATTAGAGAGCATGAATTGTCAGAAGCCTTACTTAGGGAGGAAGATAGGGCAGTCAAGGATCTAGAGGAGTGGGAGCTTAGAGAGGAGATCTACTGGAATCAGAGAGCTTGTATTGATTAGCTTCAAGTGGGGGATAAGAATACCACATTCTTTTTCAATTCAGTGAAAGCAAGAAGACATGGGAATTCCATCCCTATTCTAGTTAATGATAGAGGTGAGAAGTGTTTATCCTTGTAGAATATTTCTAGGGAATCTGTGCAGTATTTACAATCCCTTTTTAGTGAGGATTCTTAGGGGGAATCGGAAGAGGAGAATTAGGTTCTTGCGTGTATTCCTTCTCTAGTTACTAGGGAGATGAATGAGCATCTTATGGGACCTATTTTGTTGGATGAACTTGAGAGGATTGTTTTTCACATGAAGGGGAAGGCTTCTAGATCAGATGGGTTTCCAATTGAGTTCTATCAAGAATTTTGGGATATTATCAAATTGGACTTATTGGAGGTGGTTTGAGAGTCCCGGAGGAGTAAGTAGATGCTTCGGGCTTTGAGTGCGACTTTCATTGCGCTCATCCCCAAGTGTGATGGGGCTAACCGGTTAGGCCAATTCCACCCTATTTCTCTCTATAATGTGATTTATAAGATTATTTCCATGCTGACAGTGGAAAGGTTGAAGAATTGTCTTGGGGGGGTCATTTCTAAAGAGAAAAGTGGGTTTGTGGAGGGCCATCAAATCTTGGATGGAGTGGTCATCGCTACTAAGACCATTCATTCTATGGCAACTTCCAAGGAAAAAGCTATATTTATCAAGCTGGACATGGCAAAAGCTTATGATAGAGTCTGATGGTCCTTTCTCCAGAAGATTCTTAGGGCCTTTTGTTTTGTTGATGAATGGATCCAATGGGTTCTGAGTTTTGTTCATCTACCTCTTTCTCTATGCTAATTAATGGAGATCATACTAAGTTGTTTGGTGCGTCCAGGGGTCTTTGCCAGGGGGGCCCTCTTTCCCCGTACTTATTTGTTCTTATGAATGAGGGTTTGGGGAGATTGATTAAGTATAATGTGGGATTGGGTATTATTCATGGTTGGAGTTGGGGTAATGAAATACCTCCTTATTCCCATTTGCAGTTTGTGGTTGATACGACCCTAATGGGACTAGCTAGGATCAAAGAAGCTATAAATATGCATAAAATATTGGATGTCTATCTTGTTGCTTCTGGCTAATTGATCAATGAGCATAAATCTTATATTCTCTTCTTCAACACACCTAGAACTATTTAGTTGAGGATTGCTCATATCTTGAGATTCCAAGTCAGTTCTTTTCCCTTGAGTTACCTGGGTATTCCTATCTCTGTTGATAATCCTCCTAGGGAGTCTTGGCTAGGTATTCTAGACAAATTTTACATGAAGGTTGAACATTGGAGTCATAGATAGTTATCCTTTATTGAGAGGGTTCAACTGATCCAAACAGTGGTTCATGATCTTCCGGTTTATAGGTGTATTCTCCAAGTGGCCCCAAAGTGGTTTGTGAAGGAATTGTTTTCTTTGGCAAGGCAATTTTTTATGGGTAGGCAACATGTCCTCCTATAAATGGAGTCTTATCAAATGGGACTTGGTGTGCAGTCCGAAATAGTTCGGTGGGCTTGGCTTAAGGCAGTCTACTTTATTTGGGGATGCTTTGGCAAAAAAATTGTACTGAAGGTGGTGTGTTGAACAAGATTGAGGTTGGGCTAGGATTTTTTCTTACAAGTATATGTAGAGGATCTCAAAGGAGGAAATCCCAAGATATCTGCTTGCGGGAAAAGGCTCTACGATTTGGAGTACTCTCAAGAAAGGGGTTGCACTGATAAAAGAAGGACTTTTTTGGATCAGTAACAGGGGGGAAGAGGTTCTTTTTTGGTTTGATTTTTGGGATGTCTATCCCCTATTATTTTTCAGTTTCCTAATTTAGTGAATCTTTTCCAGAGGTTCCTTGAGGCAAGGTGGTCTAGAGTGAGCGACTTTAAGTATTTTTATAGGTGTGGGCAACTAGAGATGTTGCGGTGGAAGGATTCTAATGAATGGCCAGTTTTTGGCATGGAAGAAGACTGCGTTGAGCTTCATGGCATTTTGGCTAGTGGACAATGCAGTTCCCTTAAGAATAGGGATAGACTTGCTTGGTCCCTGAATTCTAAGGGTGTTTTAACTGTTGCTAGTGGGTACCAGAAGATGTTGTTCCCTAGCTTGGAGGGGAGGGAGGTGCACTGGTGGAAATATGTTTGGAATAACTTTTCTTGACCGAAGTGTAACTATTTTGCTTGGACTTTGGCTTTGAATAGATGTCTAACCTGGGACAATATTCGCAAGCATGGTTTCCATGGGCCTTCCATTTGTGTTTTGTGTGGTAATGGAGAGGAGGATTCCTCACACTTGTTCTTTAGATGCCTTTTCTCGTTGCTACTCTAGAATTACTGGTGGGGGGTCTGGAAGCACCCTTGTGTTCACGTGGATTCTTTGGTGGATTTTTGGAGCAGTTTGGGCAAGCCTCCTATTTCTTCCTCTTTTCTCTAGATTGTGTGGCAGATTGGGCCCATTTTCATTCTTTGGCAAATCTAGCTAGAGAGGAATAGGAGGATCATTAGGGAAGTCAGACTATTAGTTCAGAAAGTGTGGAATAGAATCATTGGAATGATCCAGGAGATGGTGGATGCTAAATGTAAGGTGAATTTTCCTCTGGATAGAGGAGAGGATGAAATTCTAAGTAGGTTGGGTTTGCAGGAGATGTCTTTTGTCTTAGCTTGTGTCACGAGAGGTAGACCTGCTAAGTAGAAGGTTCAAAGGGTGGGAAGATGGTTGCCCCCTCAGGATGATTTCATTAAGATTAACACTGATGGCTCCTCTCGAGGTAATTCGGGTCATGTTGGGATTGGGGGTGTTGGTAGGGATTGTATGGGGATGTGGTTTTCTTCTTTTCAATGCATAAAGGGCAGCAGTCTAATAATTATATGGACGGACTTGCAAATTTCTATGCCCTGGAGCGTTCTTATGAGTTGGGGTGGAGTAAGGTTATCTACGAATCGGATTCGCAGATTATTGTTAATATGTTGATTGAGCAAAAGGTGAATGGGATTAATTGGCAACTAGCAAGGATTGTACACCAGATTTTGCAAATTAGTGTTATGATGGAGAGGGTGTCTTTCATCCACATTCCTCGTGAATCAAATAGAGCAGCGAATTGTTTGGCTAAGTGGGCTTCAGAACATGGTGATGATTGGAAAGTCGAGGGTTGGGAGCATCTTTCCCCTGATTACTATCAAGACTTGCATAAGATCTTTGTTGAGGATATGGATAGTTATGAAGCTGGATGATGTTTGGTTGGGTTTGTTGCTCTCTTCTGAGCCTTGCGGCTCTGTTTTCTTCTGTAATGCTGATTTCTTTATTAATAAAGTTCTTACCCCTTTATTCAAAAAAAAAAATCATGTTTTTATTAAAAATTAAATATTTATATAGTATTACTTTATAAAATATTGTTGATTTTATTGAACATATTTTTAAATATTTTAAGTAATAAGAAAAAATGGCATTATAGTAAAAATTTAAATCTTTATATTTTTTTATCATGGGTTAAGCTTTTTTATGGAGAGTTATGAACAGAAAAAGGATTCTTAAGAATAAAGATAATTTCATTATTATGAACAAAAATAAATGGATGAAATCAAAAGTAAATTTAGAGGTATGAAGGGAAAAAGGAAACAATAAGAACAAAAGTAATTTCAGAGACCCATAAGAACAAATGTTCCCAGAGTTATGAATCAGGAAAAAAGGTTCGTTAAAAACAAAACTTATGTCACAAGACAATTAGAACAAAAGAAATTTTAGAGACAAGAAAAGGAAACAATAAGACCAAAAGTAATTTAAAAACGATAAGAATAAAAGTAATTCTGGAAAGAGAAAAAGAAAATGATAAGAACAAGAGTAATTTCAGAATATGAACCCAAAAAAAAAACAGATAAAAACAAAACTCGTATCACAAGACAACTATTATCTAAATTTGACACGTATCATAACTAAATAAAAAACACAAAAAATTTAGCATCACGACCAAAAAAGAAAATAAATTCAATATAAATTTGCCAATTACAGACAAGGAATTCTTAATGTATATTAAGTAGAAGCTGCATAGAAAATGCACTAACGGTAAGCATGAGCTGGCACACTTCAAATACTTCATTTCCAATGCAATCAACAACTAAATCGTCCTTTTTACTTTCTCATTCCTTTGACCAATTCACCCTAATCTACTGCAATGCATATGATTTATGTATATATAATGATGTGATGAAGCATCACATGATCCCGCTGCTTTCATCTTGTTTCCTCTCTGGTTCAATTGAGATCTTCGGTGTTGTTTGTCTTTTTGGCTGTCTTTGTTGAAGAGTTTTTTCTTGTTTTTTCCATTTTCCGTTCTTACAGATTTGAGATTTAAATGGGTTCCAGGAGCCATTGGCCAAATCTGTTCAAAGTGAACCCTTCACCACTGCAGCGTCAAATCAGCTCATCTTTAACAATATCTACCGAAAAGGCGTCTGCTGTTGAAGGTTATCAATCCTGCTTTCACTCTGCCGAGACGCAATATTATTCTCTTTTTCATTTTTCATATGGGTTATTTCGTAGATTTGCCCACCGTCTGTTGATAATAATAAAAATGTATAGGTTAGTAAACATGTACATTGTGGTGAAAGCGTCTGTATATTTGTGGTTTAGCATTAGCTATCAAAGTTCTTTCTTTTTTAAGATTCTGAATAATACCCATTTTTAAGAGTTTTTTTTTCAATCTGAAATAAGTGCATGGATTCTGTTCATACTTCTGTGACTAAAAGTCAAAGGTAGAGTATATTCATATGATCAATGTCGGTTCATTTAATCAAAAGTATTTAGACTTCATTCTTTATATATGATACTTCCATAGATTTACATATAGATAAATGACCTAATGAAAAAACATTTCAGTCCCCATCAGTTTTACTCAATGAAATAACCTAATTATTTTTTCTCATTTTATTTTTGACAGGAACATCGTCATCTAGGGCAACACGCGAAAACATCCGAGCAAAGCAGAGATGGAGTGCCCTTCCAGAACAAAGGGATATTTTAGAAGAAATTTTCAAATCTGGAATGCAAAGTCCAGACTTAGAGAATATACAGAGAATCACTAGTTTGCTTCAAGCATATGGGCATGTTGAAGAATCCAGTATCTTCTACTGGTTTCAAAATAGAAAATCAAGAGAGAAGAGAAAACAACAGTTAAACTCTAAAAGTAGTTCCGCACCCAGCAGTGGAGAAGTTTTACCACCTACAATGCCTCCACCTCAACAGATGAATGCAGTCAGTTGTGATCGATGCCGAAACGCCATGATAACTGTACCAGCAATAATGAATGACGGCACTATCGTTCATACTGGTATGCATTATATCATATTAAGTGAGTTCTAGGATTAAGTTAACTATAGAATATAGTGCTGTTTTAATGTAACAAACAGAGATATAGTACTATTCTCTTCTCAAATGAGGTTTTTAATGCTTTAAAAACATTGTATGCAGAAGGAGGTGACATGAATCAGAATGCTTCTGCATTAACTGTATTCATCAATGGCATTCCATTTGATGCCTCCATTTGGCCTATCAATGTGAAGGCTCAGTTCGGTGAGAAAGCAGTTCTGCTTAATTCCTCTGGCCAACGAGTCCCTGTGGATCAACACGGATTCATATTGAATGCATTAGAACACCTAGGCGTGTATCATCTGGTAAGTCTTTAATGTATTGAAGAAGGTAAGATTTAAATGTGCTAAGAAGCAGTTGAAACTAAAACTTATGGCTGTCTTGTGTTGTTGCAGGTCTATGTCTGAACAGAACATTTGCTTCAAACCAAATGATCTATGTTTTGGGTTGTTGATTCCCAGGTTTTCCATTAAATAGGCTCTCGGTGCATACTGCATAGTCACTCTATCTTAGGAACTCATTGCCTGACTTATATGCTCGTACAATGTAGTCTTTCAATACCTGTCGTTCTGATGTACATGAAATTTGTTATCAATTTGGTTTTTATCGTATAAAATTTGTACATTTAATTTTCATTTATACGTTCTAAATAGTTGAGTGTTTCTTTTGATACCAAGTTAATGGAATATAATTTTGTATCTGTAAAATTTGTATATTCATCATTTTTTATTTAGTTTTGGGTTTATTTTGATAAAAAAAATTAATATAATCATATTGATAAATGATATATTATTATGTAGAATTGGTAATCTTCAATCTATTATCTTTATGGATTTGATTTTATTCTATATTTTTATATATATTTATACATTAGATCAAGCAATATATTTACACCTATTCATTGGATTGCATTGTTCTATTATGTGTCAATTACAGGGCATGGGTGATCAATCCTATACAACATGTAATTACCCTTTAAAATATAAAAATTCAAATTCATAATTTTTCACTCATGTATTTCAAAATCATTATGAACTGAATTAATACACATTTCACCTAAGGAATCTAAGCATTATCTATATATTATTCCTACTTGATACACTTCTCATGTGAATAGATGCTATAACTTAGTATTTAAAGATATTTACTATGCATCATTTTAAATAAGAGTTCTTAGGAGGTCAATCATCATTTTTATATAATTCCTACTTATTACACTTTTCATATAATTACATGATATGTCTTAATATATAAAGATATTTACTGTGTGTCATTTCAAAAAAGAGAGCTTAAGAAGCCAAGCATCATTTGCATATTATCTATAATTAATTCACTTTTCTTGTGATTATTTGTTGTGTATAAATATTTAAAGGTATTTAATATGCATAATATTGCTACGTGATACAACCTCCATGTCATAGCATGCTATGTCTTAGCATTTAAGGGTATTAAATATGAATTGCTTCAAAATAAAGACACCTTATTAGTCCAAGAATTATTTGTATAATATTCCTACTTGATAAATGTTTCATGTAAACACATGTTATGTCTTAGTATCTAAATGTATTTAATGCACATTGTTATAAAAGGAAAAAAACTTTGGAATCTAGGCATCATTTTCATATTATTTCTACTTGATATACTTTTCATGTTATTAAATGTTTTTTAGTAAAATAGGTGGAGGAAGGGCCCCCAACCCATTATAGATCAAAAATAAGAACTATCGAAACATAAGGTTATTACAAAGATAAAACAAGAGAGTTACCAAAGAGATAACCAAGGAAAGGATTGTACAAATGCAACAACCTTTTGAACCTTTGCAAGATACATCCAAATAGAACTAGAAAGAATTGACAAATAATAGAGCTACAACAAATCAAAATAATCTAAAAATTAGGATAAAACAACAAAAATAAACCTTACTCGAAATCTAAGTTGGGACCCACTAGTCAGCCCAACAAAATAATTTGGGTATTTTGAACAATAAGAGATTGGATATTTTATTTATGGAAAACAATAGTCCAAGAAGAATCATCTTTTCTAGTAGAACTTAGTAGAGCAGTGTTGGAGGAACCATTGAATGCAACATACATATCACCTAGATAGGCCACCAAATTTGGAGAGAGAACCTAATGGTTTGGCGATAAAGAGTCATAAACCATGGATAGGACAAAAGAAAAAATTGAGAGGCCCATAGAAAGAGCCACATGAGGATCCATATGAGTAGGAATAGGAGCCTGAACTACTGAAATAGACAACCTAGTAGGACAATGTTGCATTAAATTTGTTGAAAAATGACTTAGTATTCGAAGCAACAAGAAAAATTATAAGATGACAGTGTTCAACATCCTTCCACCAAGTGGGAGAAGAATGTCTACAAGAACCACAAGGACCAAAAGAAGCCAAATGGTCCATAGAAAAAACAATGTTTGCATTGAGAAAGGGATCCCTTTATAGTCCAAAATTTGTTGCCAAGGCACCTCTCCCACCTTCTAAGATATCTCAACAAGAAGTCACTTTAAAATGTCCATATCCACCAAAATTTAAGCATAGAAAGTATGAGAGAAATAGCTAGTATTAGGGCCCACCTTGACAAAATGGCCTAGCATATTACCAATAGCTTCGTAACTAGAGTTTCCTTGGAAATCAAGGGGGGTAAGGCAACCTTACCTAGATAAGGGAAACAATAGTAGATTCAACTAGGGGGGTGAAAGAGGAAAACCAAGGGCGAAGGGACAAGGCGTGAGACCCTCATTTTCAGTCACCCATTTTCACAATAGCAACCTAATCCTCTATAGAATCAAAATAAATAACAAAGTCTAATATGGGTAAATAGGATCCACTAGTCTGATTACGTCTCACTAGAAATAAAACTCATTTACCACATCAATACATTCATGAATAAGAAATAGGCCCAACTTCAAACCTATTGGGTGACCTAAGCACTAGTTATTGATTATTATCTTTGTTATTGATTTTGATTTTGTAAATAATGTGAGAACTAGGTATACTGATGCAAAATTGATAATAATCAGTATAAATAATAAGATATATCTATTAGATATGCAAACTCATAGTACAAATATAGAAATAAAGAATAGAAAGCAACCTATGTTTGCAATTTGAGCTTGAATGTGTTTGTCTATGTCAATAGGTGTCACTAAAAAGATTCGGGATTAGGATGTCACTCAGAATTTTTTCCCTTAAGTTTTATTCTCTGCTAAACCTAAAACATACACACACAAGAGAGGGAAAATGGTGTTGGGTTGATAAGGGTTTGCCTCAATTGAAACCTAGGTTTTTAATTAACCCTATAATGATGAATTGATAGAAAATATATGAAATCTAAAGTAATACATTGAACCACAGTGACATTACCTCAAGATTTGTGTTGTCGATAATGATGCAATTCTCTTTAAATAGAACCCTCAAATAATGATCCAATTACATGACATGACAACACAAGATCAATTATGAAAAACTACTTGCATGAAGATTGTTGTAACTGGTTGCTCCATAATGCTCAAATCTAAAGAAATTCACTCATAATACTTGCTCTAGGAAGTGGTTAGGGATGTAAATGGATGAATATGAATCAATAAATATTCTCTTATATAGGGTTCCCGACTTATTTCATAAATTAGGCTACCCTCCAACAATCATATTAAAATATCAGGATTGGGAATCAACTCACAGAAATTGGTACACCAACACATTCAACATTTGGGCCCAATCTAGGGGGACTATGGCTCAGAACACCCTATTGCACTAGGAAAATGGTGCCTAGAACCCTATCTACCCAAATTGTGGTAATATAAAGATAGCTCTATTAGCAGCTACAATGAAGGAAAACTGAGAGGGGGGGTGAATCAGTTTTTGTCGAATCAAACAAATTAAACTCAATCTAAGATCTGATCAACTGCAGCAAGAATAAAGAAAAAGAAAATAATAGAAACACACATAGCACCAAGATTTTGACATGGAAAACCCGGTTAAGGGAAAAACTACAATGGGAACCTACCCACGATAAGATGATACTCTATAGTAGTATGTGTAAATATGACAATGGGGAATGCACACTACCTAGAGCTCACTACTCAAAATAAGATGACCCAAGAGGCTCCAACCCTCAAAGAAGGTTCACTACCTTACAATAATGAACGGTCTATAATTCAGATTACATGAACTATAAATATAGCATCTGCTAATGCTTGGTGACAGTTCTGGTTAAGCACATTTGTCTGCCCTACAACAATCTTTGCTCAATACACCACACCAAAGGATAAATTCTCTTATGCACACATACACCACTCTTTGGTAATGCAAAAATAATATCGAAACCCAAATTACATGACTATACCACCTATATATATATAAATCATCAACCTTGACTACAAGGATGACAAACCCTCAACCCTTAATTACAAAACTACATCACACGATACATATATCAACCACCGGACCAATATAATGACATAGATGAGATAGAATGAACCTAAATCAAATCTCCAAACATGCATCACCATCATAAATCTCGCCAAAATCAACTACAACACGTTACACCACCAAGAATACTGCATAACACGAAGAATATCACTAGATCAGCAAAATCACCAAGAACGCGCACAAGGATCAATACAGACCATGAAAATAAATAGGAAATAATTAGGAAATACCAACAAGAACATTAGAACCATCTGCAATAGCTGCACCAACACCACGTATTCAAATCTCCATCAATCATCACGCTAACTCACAAGAACACTTAATAGTAGCAATTTGGACTAGAAAGATAGCTTGCAGAGCACCAATCACGAACCATCTAAACTTAAGATACATATGAACATCAAAAATACTCTCCCAAATCTGCAACCAAAGATATGATCATACCGGAGCTCACTGGATCAAATACCAAACTTTGCCAACCACTAAATAGAAAAACTAAACTTCAAACCGGATCAAATAATATGATCAAGTAAACTTCTAGATCACTAAAATCAATAAGGAATGAAGTATTACAGTATCTCAAATAGATAAACCAACTAGATCAACTCAATACAATCACCAGAAAACTAAATAATTCTCTGCAACACCAGAACACAGGAATATATTGACATCAATGACAAAAACATATCCTTGTAGTATAAGTATCCAACAATCTCCCCGTTTGGCATTGATGGCAACATATGAATGTGAAAAACAATCAATGCAAAGGAATGAATCAACTCTAGAAAACTGCAATAAACTCCCCCAAAGATCATGCACACAAATCTTCAAAGATAAGGCAGTTTTTCGCATTCCTCTCTCCCCCTTTGACAGCAATGCCAAAGGTAGCATACAAATTATGCTCTCTCCCCCTTTATAGGATAATTTCACCCAAAACTCATCCTCTAAGAAGGACAGTCTCTCCCCCTTAGGATATACTCACAACTCAATCCACTAATCATCTAAACCACACACTAACTACTCTTGTTGAGTAGCAATACCAACCAGGGAAAAATTTAAGAAACCACCCCCCGAGCAAAAGTGTAAAATCCTGGCGAATCAAACAATATTTTTGGGGGAAATTTTTCATATTGATGGCAAAATGTTTTTTCAAAATAGGGACAAAAATTATTTTGTATTGGCGATTTTTTTCTAGGGTACAAAAATTCCATAAATTTTTGGCGAATAATACCTTATTCTATGGGGAAAATATATATTGTAGGAGGCAAATAATTTTTGTTAAAAGGAACAAATATATAATTGTATGGGTGAAAAAATTTACTCCAAAGAAAAAATTATTTAAATGTATTGGCAATTTTTATCCACCACTTGAAAATTATTTAATTTGTTTTGGCAAATATTTTGTTATTTATGGAAAAAAATATAATTTATTGATGATTTCATGAATTCATTGTCAATAATAGACAAGGCACATCACATCACATTAGAAAATCACATTGAGTCCGGACTCTACATGATGTATCAATAAGCGCGGCCTCTTTGACACGTGAAGGGTGATACATACCTAAAATCCATCAATGATTTTAAACCATTCGATGATCTTAGATCAATGGCTAAAGTTTTATTTCGGCCCAATTTTCTAAAGAGAGCATAGCTCACCAGAAAGTGCTCGGAATGGAATTGGATTCAATAGAAATGTACCAAATGCCACAATCGATAATTTTGGTTATTTAATATATATCTAGTCACTAACTACAATTCACTCTGTCCCCACGACTTCCAATGTGGTACTTGCCAACTTGGTACGGTTTATAGTTGTTTCCAATTTCGCACACTAGTGCATTTTAGGGAAAGATTTGCAGAGATACAAAAGATTAAAAAAAAATTAAAGCAATTAATATGGCTAGAGAAGTAATTATTATAATCAATAGCTTTAACTATTTATATACGATCTCTACTTCTTTCATCTTCAATTAGCCTTTACCATTTGGTAGATAAATCATCAGAGCTCACGGTATTTAAATTCTGCCTCTGGTTTAGGTCTATAGGCTCAGGTTGTTTAATTTGGTAATCTGATTTCTCAAGATGGACACTCCCATCCACTTGAGAAGCATTTATGCAGAGGACTAGAGGGCCTTTCTAGGCTCTGTTAGAGACTCAACCCTCCAATTAGTCTGTAAGGAGGTTGGGTCGTTCACCAATGAGGTTGTGCGGATGGTGCTAGGCAAAGACTTTCTATGAAACGAAAATAGACACCGTGTTAACATAGACATTACATCTCGGTTCTTGGCGTCTCTTCTGAAGCTCGGAGGAGACAAGGTGGATATGTTGATGATGTTGAGGAAGGTGTTTAAGGAAGACTTCCTTGGAGATGACATTACTATTGTCGTCCTTGCAGAAGTAGGGATGGGGATCCCTTGGGCGAGTGAATTATCCAAGCTTCTCCTCCCTGACCAAACAGTTCCAGTGGCCAGGCAACCATTTCTTTTGAACCTAAATGCAGAGCAGTTGACGCGTCATAGGAAATGGGCATGGATTGGCAAGGACTTTCTCCGAAAATGGTTGCTCCTAGACGACTTTCCAAACTACATGTGGCTTGAAGAATTCTCTCAGCTTATGATGTATGAATAATTCTACATGGGAGGAGGGCCAGATTCTTAGGGTAAACCATCCACTACCTATGCCCTAGCCCCGATCCCCTAGTAGTTTTTTTTTTTGCCTATGTCTTTGAAACCTCACAAGCTCAATGGCTCACTCATTTTGGCTTTAAATTTTTTGAGGGAATCAAGTCTCGGACATGTAAAAATTATAATTTCCAAAGCATAAATATTAATGATAATTTTTTCTAATTCCAGTTTGTTTCAGTTTACCTATTAGAGTCTTATGGATATAAAAATGCTTTCTATTTCATTTTTATTAATGAAATTTTTTCAAATTATTTTTTTCTATGAGCTACATTATTTCAATATTTTGTTAAACAATGGAAATAAATTTAATAATGTGATCTTTTTTATATAATGCTTCTTCCTCTATATTTAATATATATATAAAAAAATTAGTTCATTCCATTAATTATTTGTACATTGATTATGGTTGATTATAATTTAATAAATATAAAAAAAAAGATGTTTATCTTGCAAAAAACAAGTGAATTAAAACTAAAAGTCCAACTTACTTGTTGTTCAAGTTTTGAACTAGTGCATGTGTGGGTTGGTATTGGGTACATGCTATGATTTATAGTTAAGATTTTTTCATAATGAAGAAATTTGAGACATTTATGAAGGGTAGATGGGATCACTTTCATTGAAGATGTCCCAACTTCACACAAAATTGATCTGATGTAGGATTTAGGAATGATAGCAAAAATGACATCTAAGAACTTAGTACCAACCTTAACGGGAAGAGTAATAGAACCTATAGTAGGAAAAGAGAAACCATCAAAGATCTTAACCACTAAATCAAATTTATCATATCAATATGTTACTTCATGTAATTGTAAAGTATAAAGATATTCTTAAGTTATTACATTCACCATACATGTATAACCTAAATTCTAATAATCATCAATGAGAACCCCTCATGAGAGTATGTCTTTGATCTTTGCAGTGATATATAGACTTATGGTGGGCCATCAAGTGTTTCAATAGTCTCATTAGGATCAAAGGTAATGCATATTGCATAGGTCCTTAGGAGGTGCAGGTTTATCAATAAGATTCACCACATTATTAGACTCAAGGCCAAGGTCATTAGAAGAAAATTCAAGATTCTAGACTCAATTAGAGAACAGGATTAGACTCAATTAGATCAACGGCTTAGGGTGGATTTTTTATAGAGGCTATAAACTTTGTTGTAAATACAATAATATAATTTTTTTATAGTCTTTATTTGTTTATTAAATTGATTTGAACTAAATTAAATTAAAATCTATATTAAACTAAATTTATGTTGAACTTTTATATATATTTTTAGTCTTTATTTATTTATTAAATTAAATTAAATTAAAATTTATATTACACTAAATTATGTTAAACTTTTATATATATTTTTAAACCATTTTTTAAAATTATATATCGTAACATATTTTTAAATAATTATGTTAAACTTTTATATATATTTTTAAACCTTTTTTTAAAATTATATATCGTAAACATATTTTTAAATAATTTTGTTAAACTTTAAATTAATATTTTAGATTTAATATTGAATGTTTTCTTTTTTATATTAAACTTTTACCTTTCAAATTGTATATCAAAATTTATATTTTTATTTAGTTATTTTTTTTATTCTAGAATCTAAGTTTCATGTTCTCTACTATTTTTGAATTTCATATTTTTACAAATAATATTAACATTATATTTATTAGTTATCTCAAACTATTGCACATCTTTAAATGTCTCTGATTATGGGACCCACGACATCTGACAACAAGTACCATGAACCATCGTCTATTGGATGAGCAAAGATCAACGACTTAGGGTGGATTTCGGCCCGAATATGGGAAGTGAACACATTTGTGAGAACTTCACCTAGAATTCAAAGTTTTACATTTAATTAAATATAATTAAGCCTATAAAGCTCTTTTTTGGGCGGAAGTTTAAAATAATTAAACAAACTTAAAAAATAGTCTGGAAAAGTGACTCGAGTGTGGTGATGTGCCCAAAAAATGGCAAAATTGATGGGACCCATGACACCTGACAACAGATACCATCGTCTATTGGATGAGCAAATATCAACGGCTTAGGGTGGATTTCAGCCCGAATGTGGGAAGCGAACACATTTTTTCGAACTTCGCCCGGAATTGAACGTTTTTTATTTAATTAAGTAGATAAAGCTCTATTTGTGGCGGAAGTTGAAGGATTAAAGAGACTTAAAAATAGTCCAAAAAAGTGACTCGAGTGCGGTGACGTGCCCAAAAAATGGCAAAAGTCATGGGACCCATGACAACTCACAATAGATACCATCGTCTGTTGGATGAGCATAGATCAATGGCTTAGGGTGGATTTTGGCCCAGATGTGGGAAGTGAACACATTTTTGAGAACTTTGCCCGAAATTGAATGTTTTACATTTAATTAAATATAATTAAATCGATAAATCTCTATTTGGGGCGGAAGTTGAAGGATTAAAAAAACTTAAAAATAGTCTGGAAAAGTGACTCGAGTATGGTGATGTGCCCAAAAAATGGAAAAAGACATGGGACCCATGACAACTGACAACAGATACCATCGTCCATTTGATGAGCACAGATCAACAACTTAGGGTGGATTTCGGCCCGAATGTGGGAACTGAACACATTTTTGAGAACTTCGCCCGGAATTGAACGTTTTAAATTTAATGTCCTCAGAATTTAGACTGAAGTAATGAATGTTTTGTCCTTTGGTGGTGAATAGATATTAATAATAATTAATAAAATTACAACACGATTCTAGGTATTTTTCCCTTTAGGTATTACTTTTGTACTTTTTAGAGTTTTAAAAATAAGTGACTCATAAATCATAATCGTATTTCATTTCATGGACAAACCATTAAATCGAGGGAGATTTAGAAACAACTACTAGATTGAGGAATGCAAGTTGCAATAGAGACTGTCTGTGCCAATCTAGTGAAATAGAAATTTTGGGTAAAATCTAGAACACCTACATCCTACCTTTTTGACTTTTTTTAATCTCGTGGTCCAATTTGAGGGTTAGCATTTTCAGGTTTGTATCTAGCATTATTTTAAATTATTAACAATAATAGCAATGGGGAAAATGGGAAGTAGTAGTTCAATAGGAAGCCAAGTGAAAAAAAAATGTACCTAACTGAACTGGTTAAAACACCAAGTTTCACTGATGAATACCATGATATTTATAGCCCTACTATCCATGGTGAAAAGTGTATCATAGATATTAGATATGCATTGTCTAGTAAGGCGGCAGATCCAACCAGGGCAAAATTTTCTATTTTCAAAACAATGTTAAAACAAAGAACAAATAAAATCGCATCTTGGGATGCTGGATTGGGAAGCATGGTGTTACTTGAACTATTCCCTTGCCCTAATTTTTTCATGGTCTGCGCCAAAAATTATGATGAAGATAAAAAAGCAATTGTCAATAAAAATACAAAAGAGGAAATTCTATCCATAAATGTGGGAGAATTTGCTCGTTTGTTGAACCTAGGGTTTGAAGCACAAAACTCAAATGTCCAAATTGACCTAGAAAAGCTGGCAGAGAATTATGAGAGTCTCGATCCAAGTTGCAGAGATTCATTTATCAAAGGTCTAATAAAGTGTGGTACTCTATTAGATCAAAATCATAAGCCTCCTTATGATTCTAACATTTTTGTTCCATGGGTTCAGGATACTATTTCCTTGCTGTCGTTTTGCTTGGGATTGGAAAATGATAGGGAAGTGGGTGCAAGCCTTCTTGAAATGATTTTTGATATCCATTGTGTAGCTTAGCCAGTAAGATATAATTTTTTTGAGCACGTTGTTCAATCCATGCAAAAACAAATACTAATGATCAAAAAAGGTTCTTGTAAGACATTTAGGTTCTCATCCTACTTGTGCTATCTACTTTTATCCAAGTATCGTGTAATATTCGAAACCAACAATCTTCAAATTGTGAACTATAAGATTGATGAGAAGACTCAGAACATAACAGAGTGTCCAATATATGAATTGACACCAAAGATAAGGATGTATGATAACAGAAAGGACTACAACCATTTTGTAGACTTCTTTTTGGCACCAATGTATAATGAAATTACAAGCACTCCAATGCCTAGATTGCTTGTGTCTTGTAGAGATTGCATTCAACTCAAAAGTCAAATAGAATTGGTTGACTGGTTCTTCATGGAAGAATACATTGTGTTAAGGTTTTACAGATCAACAATAAAACCATATAGACTTCCACTACATGTGACAGAGAGGGTATTTACATTGGAATATGTACGACAGTTGGAGAGCACAGATAGGCACTTTCATAGTCAGCAATAGAAGAGCATATTTCCTTCTTTTCCTTTCTCATGTGGAGGGTTCACATTTGAGAGAAAAGCATTCAACGTGGCACATGATTTTTTGACAGTTTTTAGCTTTGGTGATGAGGTTCTCTGGTAGTATGATCCAATCATTGTAGTTCAAGAAAGGCTTAACAAAAATGGGAACGCTCTAGAGTTATGTCAACATGAAAGTAAACCATTGCTAGAAAAGCTTAGAAACATGGACTCCTAGGATGAGGTAAAAAAAAGAGATGGAGAAAATTGCCACTGACAATAACATTTCAACAGAAGAAATGTCATCACAAATTATGGCATTACACACACAGAGGACAACAGAAGAGGGCCAAGGCATCCAAAATAGGAGGTCCTACAATTTTTACCAAAAATCTGCTAATCCATCTAACAAATCCATTCCCAAATCAATTCTACAAGAATGTAAAGAGAGTTATTGGACTCAAACCAAAATTAATGATTTTTGGACTATGAGGAAGAATCTCGGTGAACCAAAGACCAGTGCAGAATTTGAGACCATCGACGAGGATGAAGAGTTTAGCAAATTGTGGAATATGGAGAATCCCACAACAACATATGATAGGAGTGAAGATGATGATGAGTATGAGGTTGAGGCCACTCCAACAACTACTACAGTCCCTAAAATATTAGGTGGATTCAATGAGTCCATGAAAGAAAAATATAGCAAAGGGGCAAACATTGTGGAAAAAATGGGTTTTGTAGGTGGTGGTCTAGGTCCCAGAGGAGAAGTCATTTGGTATCCACTTGAGGTACAACTTCCATCAGATTCAAAATCAAAAGCTCTTGTTAAACCAGTCATTGGAATTAATCCTTCAAATTCATGATGGAAAGGTACTACTCATTACCCTCAAGGTCCACCTGCATTTGTTTCGAGTTCAAATCCACAACCACCACCACATCATGGTATTCACATTGGTGGTGAATCAAGTGAAACTGCCACTGGTGTTGAATCTGGGGATACTGTTCCTATTAGTGTTTAGTCAAGTGTCGTTGTGATTGGTGGGCTTGGCATGGGTACTACTACTAATACTAGTTGTATTGGTGTTGGACAAGGGAAACAACAAACTATCTCTTGCAAGAGGCCACTAGTGGTAGATACTAATAGTATTCAGAATCCCATATCAAGTACCACTGACACTACAAATCAATCATTTGTAGCTTCAGATCACACACCTCAAAAGATTATAAAAACTACACATGAAAGTGTCAGTGGGATAAGATCAGGAATTGTTGTTGGTAATCCTATTAATCCATTGCTTAAAACCACAGACAAAAGTGGAACTAGAGCCTCTGCTATTCCTATGTCACCTTTCAAATATTCAATTGCTTCAACAAGCCCAAATTTTTAATTTTGTGATTACTATGAAAATTTTGAACACACAACAAATGCAAATAAAGAAAAAAAGAGAGCATTTCATAGGGTTGTGCTGATTGACGTTTTAGACAAACAACCTGCAAGGAATAGGGTATTTCCAACATCTGACCCACACAAAGATATGATGGAGTTCATGGTTGTTATGCCTCCAACTAAAGATAAAAATCCACCACATATTCAGATAAATCCCTCTGAATTTCAAGTTAGCACCCTCCAAATGGATTTTTCCAAAGTACATAATGTGGACAAAATTAGTATGTCAAAAAGGACTAACGAAGTGGTCTATACTTCACTTCTAAAGGTGGAGAGAGAAAAAAATAAACTGGAGAAACAAATAGAAAAGTTACAGGTAGACCTCGCAAACGAAAAAATAAAAGAGGAAAGTAGCAGATATCAAGTGCAATGATTTATAGAAAAGGATAAAAAATTCAGGCTCTGCAGTAGAAATTGCAGAGTAGGAAAAGATGGATGCAGAATTGAAGGACCTGAGAGAAAAACTGGCTAAAATAAGTAACAAAATTTATGAGGAAAGAGCTAGTTTTCAAAAATTATACAAAAGTTATGAGTCTGTTGCTGCGGAAATAAGAAAACACAGGACCTATTGGATCATGAGAAAGAAAAAGAAAAACATTTGGAAGAGGAAGTAGAGGAAGAAAGAAAAAAATGTGCACAAATGAAAGAAGACCTACACAATGCAAATGATAAAATTAAAACTTTGGAGGATATATTGAAAGATAATATGAAAAATACAACAAAGTATATACAAGAAAACATTTGGGGGCAAATAATGCAGAGTGACAAGCTATGTGAATGGTTTGAATTGAACGAAAGTCTGAGATTAATTTATATGAAAATCAAAGGGCACTTTGAGAAGAGCATACATGTTTATTCAAAAGAGGATATGGCAAAACAAATTATGCAAATAGTCTACAGTACCAGTGAAAGTTACTTGGCATCCAAGGGAATTAAGAGCCGCATTGATGCCATAGTTAAGACATCATCTATCCTTTAAAAATGCCAGAAACTAAGGGAAACATCAGAAGTTATGGAAAAATATGGTAAAAAGATATTGAAGCTACAATAAAAGAAAACTACTTTGATTAAACTTGGTTTTCCTAAGACCGTTAACCCATCAAATTAATTCATTGGAAAAGAAGCTTACAAAAAAAGCTTGGAGATAAAAATGAAGTCTGATTTAGACTTGCTTCCTAAGAACACAACTCCCTAAAGCTTTATGGAATTCATCCAACCATTTACAACTCTGAATGTGGTATTGGGTGAAACAATGATGTCAAGTCACTCTTCTAAATATGGATTTTTGACAAAGTTGTAGTTGACTTTCCATAGTTTACAAAATATTGACCTTCCATAAGACGAAGAGTGGAGCACCCTACAAAAACTGGCATAGAAATCTTAAGAATCATAGTATGTATTGCATAGTTTTCTTCTTTTACTCTTAATTTCAAGGTGTTATGTTTTTTTGTTTGGAATTTGGCATCGCTTGAAATAACTCTATTCTATGAATAGGAAAAAACCAGCACTCGCTATTGCTAAATTGCTAATCCAGCCTATGAATCTATGATGCATAGTGCAGAACTTCAGCCTGTAAATTTGTATTCTCAAATTCTCCCAAGCTTTAACATTTCTATATTTCTCTATTTCTGATTACTAGGTTTTGGGCACTGCTATTATCTATATTTAATTTGTCATGGCTTGAATTAATATTTAATTTTAAACTCTATTTTTTTAATAGGAGACATCAGACATGTAGCAGTTGTTAAATTGCTAATCCGGCATGTGATGGCCATGTAAATCTGTATTGAGTTTTTGATTTTGATGTTGAGTCTTCACATGTTGCAATTTGACCTAAAGTTGTTGTTTCTCCCTTGTTTTTATAAAAGGGAATTCAAGGTCATTTGCAAAGGGTTCTGAAACTTTGTATTGACTTTTGCATGGAGAATCACACAGATTGGTGTATTACTATTGAATGAATTGTATCATATGGCTATATTTTGAAAGAATTAATGAAAATCTACGTTCTCAAACATGTCTAAATAAACATATTTGTATCAATAAACACATTATGGTCTTTTATTATGCTATTTTAAATCAAAAAATAGAAACTTGAAAAATACAATTACAAATCAATATTAAATTTTAATTGCAAAAAGTTAACAGACTCATAAAATATCATCAAGTTATCAACCATAATAATATGATTTTGTAATATGAATGATGAGACACATTAATAAGATAAATAAATACCAATCTCTTACAGTTGCCATTCATCCTCATCAAATTCAGAGCTTTCATGATTCTGGTCTGTGGTTTCTTCACTCTGAGTCTGCATACCTTCGTTGAGCTGCATCTCAATGCTACCAGTAGGTCCAGTACATGAGTCAATAGTCCCACTGGCAATTTGTTTTGAAGTGTTTCCCAAACCTCTTCTTTCACATTTGGACCTCCAGATTTGTAGTACCCTATCGTAAGGAAAAGTGTGGACATCATACCTAGATGTATAGAGCCTCAAGTAATTTTCCAAATTTTTGTCTAGTTTGTTTCTTAGCTTTGATTTTAGGAACCCCAAAGCACTAAAAACTCTCTCATCTTCCACCGAACCCAATATCATGGTAAGACATAAATCAACAAGCTTCAAATATTTTGGCAAATCATGCAACGCTGCGTTCTCAGTTATATATTTTCAAAGCCTTGTTACTAATCCCTCTTCATGGGAGTTCTCCATTGTGCCATATTTTTCTCTCAGTGTATTTAAAATGAGATGATTGCTCTCAAAGATGAGTTTTGTCTAATATTCCATTTATAGTTACTCCATTCAACTCTCTAGATATGCAAAATTGTTTTATCAAAGTCAGTAGCTTACCTCAAAAATCAGTTGCACTGTTGAGGCTCCAATATTGAGGAAATACAATAGACATGGCTTTGAGTAGGTTGTCAGGAGGGAATCTGCTTCTAATTTGTGAGGAAAGATCATAGGCAATTTTCTTCACAGAAGTAGTTACAGTCTCAATAATCTTGTCGAAATCTTCCCTTGTAACTCTTGCTAGTTGCTTCCTGGGGCGCTTTCTTGGTTCCTCGGGGTCGACCATGGCATTGAAGGTCATTGGTATCTCAACTCCCCGTACATTGGTACATACCTCCCCATCTGCACCGATTTGTAAAACATTATCAGGATTATTCAAATATGTGAGTGTCTGCCACTTAACAAATTTTTCATCAAATAGTGTTGGTTGATTTTGATAGAGATTGTCGAGGGTCATGCATGTCATCTTACGCAGCGTAGCATATTCTGCAATATACAAAGCTCTTTTTTGGGCAGCCTTCATAATATTTCGCATGTCCTCTAGCATGGGCAAAAGAGCTACTAAAGTTAAGAGTGTCTCTAGATTACTTAACCTCCAAAGAAGGTCAAGAAATTTCGGTTGATCTAATTAGTTGCGAGTTGTGTGAAATAGTCCAATCAAGGATGGATATTCTGAAAAATCTTGATTCGCTGGACCATCCAAAGAGATCCATCTGGTATCATTATCCTTGAGAAGCTTGTTCCCATTAGTTGTTCCATTAGCAAAGTGTTGAAATTCCATAAATCACTTGGGACTTTAACAGAAGTGTGAGTAGAGCTCTTTGATTAAAATTTCAATTTTTTTTACCAAAGCAAACATGCTCACAATTCCAAAAGCTAGATTCATTCTATGAGCCATGCAGTGAATTGCAGTAATGTACTGTGCAAATCAAGTTTCAATTTTTGTACAAAGACTGTTCATGTGACCTTGCATTACTAAAGCTCCATCTGTTCCAACACAAACCAATTTTTTGGCAACCGTCATGTCATCCATACCTCCATATTCAATTAAACTTCTCTTTACTAGTTGAAATTAATTTTTCACTATCGCAATCTCCTTCATTTTAGCAACAGATAGTAGATGAGGTTGGCGGGTATGATTCTCTAGTATAAAGATGCATGCATACCCATGAAGTATTGTCTACTGCCATAACTTCATCTAAAGAAAATGCAATAAAGTTTGACTCTCTTATTTTTTCCTTTACATCTTTTTCAACCTCAACAAGACAACTTGCCCATTCCCATCCACTGTTTACTGACCAGTGTCTATTAGGATAGTTAGGAACTTTCAAAAAGTGTAATAAACCACTAATTGATGGTAAATCTATCATAGCATGCCCTTTTCTCAAAATATAAAAAACAACACTTAACTGAACAGCTTTTCCCAGTTCTTCTATTTGCATTGCTTTTCCAAAACTAGCTTCAATAGAACCTTTAACTTCAGAAGGCTTCATCTGTATTTTCTCATGAAAATAACACTCTTCAAAATTCTTCACATGCTTGTATTCCTCCTTTTTTTCCATCTTATCACTGTTTTTTAAACTTCTTCTATCATTTGTTTTTCATAAACTTTACCCATATGCTTTTCTATGGTGTCAAATTTTAGCTCCAACCTAATTTCCTTGTTATGTTTTCAAGTGCAAATCTTACACCTACATTCTATTGGAGGTTCGCCTTCAATTGGATTCTCCACTGGTTCAATGAATGGATACTTTGATGCCCAATTAATTTGAAAATTCCTCACTGGAATATCCCACTCCTGATCCTTTTTTGATCTGGGTTTTCTTTTCCCCTTCCATGCATTATCATCAATGGCATTATCACCCAAGTTGATTATATCATTCCTGCTAACTTGGGAATCTACCAGATAATCTTCTTCAAGATCCACTGGTTCAATGAATGGATACTTTGATGCCCAATTAATTTGAAAATTCCTCACTGGAATATCCCACTCCCGATCCTTTTTTTATTGTGGTTCATCCTTTTTTGATCTGGCTTTTCTTTTCCCCTTCCATGCATTATCATCAATGGCATTATCACCCAAGTTGATTATATCATTCCTGCTAACTTGGGAATCTACCAGATAATCTTCTTCAAGAAAGCAAGCTTGACTGAAGGGGGAGAGAATGGATGTTCGAATGACGAGTCCCTTTGATCATCGTTGGTTATCCGGCTCCTGATCTGAGATATCAGGTTCATCGTCATCTTGAACATGCGGTGTAGGTTGCAAATTTTGTACTTGTACTTGTGATGATGTACCTTCCTAATTTTCACCATAATCTTTTCTAAAGCCAAAGTACAAAGACAACGTTCTTCTTTTTGTTGGCCTCTCGTGGCCTTCCCCACATTCAGGTTTCCTACCCTTCTTTATGTTCGACATCTCCAACGAAATAAAGGCTGCCAAAAAAATATCAATTTGTTGAAGAAGCAATAATAGACTATAAAGTATAATATATGTTTCATTGGCCCTATGACCTACAATCAAGATAAAGGGAGCAACATGATAAACATAGATTACACATACACATGGAGTGTGCAAGAACAAAGAAGAGTATTTAATCTAGGTCTAGTAAAGGTTTCTTACTATGATCCATAAGAGAAGAGAGTCAAATAGGTAAATCAAGGTGTGTTATGCTAGTTGACTCTTGCTAAATATTATAAAGGAAAATATATATTTTCTAGATAATCTAAAAAAGTAACGATAAAATGGATATTGTAGTGTGCACCAAACATAAATATTACAAAACAAAACCTTTGTTTGCTAGCTAATCCAAAAGTGCAACTACAAAATGGGTGTTGCAGTGTGCACAAAACTTAAAGATTACAAAACAAAACCTCTATTTGCTAGGTAATCCAAAAATATGACTACATAATGGGTGATGCACTGCACACACCAAGAACATCATGGTGTGTGGCCAAACTCTACAAACCAATCATGTGGTGTCTATACAAAGTGTAGCATATAGTGGAGTGTATATCCCCACATTAAATAAATTCCATATACCTTACTAGGATAAATTTCTTTAAGGTAGTATACATACATCCAAAAGAAAAGCAACGTCGCAATAATGAAATACCCTCAAACATATGAGAATCAAAGGTGATGATAACAAGACATGTAAGAGCACATAAGTGATCCACTACCTAGTATCAATTTGTGCATCAGATAAATTATATATATTAGGTATAATTGTTTTAAAGTGACCTTATCCCCTAAAGGTAGTGGAACAACAAGGACATTGGAAGAAGATCACTTAAGATAAACAAAAAAAATTTGCTTCAACATGGAAGAGACCATAAATATTTTAATTTTTTCATCATCCCCAAGTAGACAACACAAAAGTACATTTACAACAAGAGCACATTTAAATGATTTCCATTTATACAACATATAGAATAATGATGATAAAAATAGAGGAATGTTACAATAGGTTCGCTCCCTTTGTAGCCTTGTGCCACTAGAGAAATAATGGTCATCCAAAGAGAGATTAACAAACACAAAGACGCACCAAGCATCACAGTATAGAAGACCGCATTTTATGGAAGAAAATACACAAAATAATATATTGCACAAACAAACTATTTTAGCGTATCGATTGCCTCCCAATCTTTCTCAAAACCATTTATGAATGTTGGATAAAATACCAAATGAGCTATGGCTAGTACAGTATATTGAGCTATCTCTAGTGGCAAACATGAACCATTCTCTAATGATAGATCACAATTGGTGTCACTAGGAGCTAGAAGTAAAGCTTTAGAAAATTTTAAAGATAAATTACCATTAGTATCCTTAATAGTTTCAATATCATCATCATCATCATCGTCATCATCATCGTCGTCGTCATCATCATCATCGTCGTTGTCATCATCATTGTCATCATCATAATTAATCATAATAGTAGATTTGATATGAGGATGAAAAGAAGAAGAATCACTTGAAATAGACAACTTTAACTTGCAATGAGGTTGGGAAAGGTAATGCTCATCTCTAGATTGGGTGAAGGCTAAAAAGATGGGATCAAATCATTATTCTACTCCTTAGGAGAATAATCACTTTTGGAAACAAGATCATGATCCATGGCATACCATGTTAATCGATATTCTCTCAAACTATGATATTGTTGGTTAAGATTCAAAGGTTAGATATCAATCAATATTAATTCATTTTGATCCTTTTCTCTAGGAACCAAAGGAGGAATGGAAGGAACCACTAAAGTTTGAGAGATAGAAGATTTTGGTAATTTTTTATCCTTTATAGGATTTTGGAGGTGGAATGACAATATATATAGGAGGAATGGTAAGAGTAGAAATGAGTCCCTATAAATTTGGTATGGAGAATTATAAACCACCAAGTACCCTCATGGCTACTAGTTGTCATTTGAGTAAGGATGATGAGTCTTTGGGAGTTGATCAAACTCTCTATAGGTCTATGATTAGAGGACTACTTTACTTGATTGTTTGTAGACCTTATGTTATGCATGCAGCGTGTTTGGATGCTAGATATCAAGCTAATCATAAGCAATATCATGACAAAGTTGTTAAAAGAATATTTAGATATTTGAAAAATGACTCTGAATTATGGTTTGTGGTATAAGAAGGTGTAAGTTGGTGAAATTAAGACTTCACAAATTAGACTAATAAAGTCATTAATTTAATGGGGTCTTCTCACATTAAGGATGAGATTGAATTTAAATGATCCAATCCTAAAAGGGTTGAATAAAAATTAGATTAATTCCTCCTTGTTTGAGTTGAAATTGAATTTGAAGTAGGTTTGAATTGTAATACTAGATCTAGGACAAACATTGATAATTTGACATAAAAAAATAATAATAATAATAATAATAGTAAGTCCCAGATGTCATGAAGACCTGTCAAGTTGAATCTAAGGATGGAAAATAGATTAGAACTTGTGAGAAAAAATTTAGGCTGAATTATTAGGATGAGGAGGTGTGTGGTGACCTGGTCCTCCATATGTAAGATGTAGACAAAGTAAATCTTATCTAGATTAGGATGATGCACATAAGATCCTCTAAGATGTTCATAAAAAATTCCCAAGACCAAGAGGTGTGGGGAGACCTAGTCCTCCAATTTTTGTGCCTTCAAAAGTTGGACCTCATTATCATTTTCTGCTCTTCTGAATTCCTTGCTCGTTGCTCCTGACTTAATTTACTGCACACTAAAAGAAGGAAATAGGGTTTTTTGATGTGGGTTTTCCTTAGGTAAAATCTTGGTTTAGGAATTAACCTTGAATTAAATTAAAATATGAAATAAAAAATTTGAAGTAAATGTTGAATGATATACCTCGGATCTACAATGATTGATATAGGATGATGATATGATGCCCTTTAGATGTGATCACAAGTAAAAATGCAATAACATGACAACACATAGAAACTCAAACTCAAACATATGCTTGCATGAAATTTGATGTGATTTTCTCCATGATGCTTGAAGAATATGGTGGGATAAAATGTTGCCTTGAATACTTGATAATGTTTGATGAAGAATTCTTAACGATTGCATGAATCATGGGATAATTATGTGCTGTGGAAATGAATTGATAGGATGCCTCTATATAGGGTTCCCTAGGTAATTTACCAATTAGGATAACCTCCAATGGTCAAATTGAGGCATGGAGGCCAAAATCCATCAAGGAGGGAAAGTGCATAGACATTTGAAATAGGGGTTGTTTAAGGAGGACCACGGTACCTAGGGTGCCTTGTTCTAGACAGGGATTCCCCAAGCACCCTTGTCCTCCCAAAATAGGGCAAACAAGTAGGAAATCAAGAGGGTATTGTTCCAAGATGGGGACCACTTATTCATGCGACTAGGTGACATCATATTTTGAGGTAAAAAGGGGCCAAAATGGAGCTAGGGGAGAATTGGGATGAAGCCACGCTAAATTAGGGGCACAAAATGTGGTGTAAATTATACAAGGCTAAATTTTATGATGTTATAGAAGGATAGTGATTTCTCTTTGAAGGCTTATACTAATATTGATTGGGCTAGTTGTGTGGATGACAAAAGAAGTATTAATGGTAGTACATTTTTCTTGGGAGATAGATTGGTTTCATGGTTTAGTAAGAAATAATATAATTATCATATTTATCAATAGAAAAGGTTGAGTATATTGTTGCAGCATCTTGTTGCACATAGGTAATGTGGATGAAGAAAACATTTAAAGATATCAAGTTGATGTATGGTGAGCCCATTTCTATTATGTGTGACACTACAAGTGTTATAAACATTTCAAATAATCTAGTGATGAATTTAGGGGCTAGACACATTTCTACCTAGTACCATTACCTAAGAGAGAAAGTTGTAGAGAAAAAATTCAACTTGGAATATGTGTCTATACAGGATCAAATTGCAAATATCTTCACCAAGGCACTGTCAAAGGATACTTTAAGTATCTCAGGAAAAATTTAGGGGTTGTTTTCCCTCCTAACTAGGTGCATAAAGTGGTGCATCTATCTAGTGGGGGATACAAGGTATACCATTTGTCTCCTAGATTGATGTGATTGCTACTCTCAAGGGGAGAAAATAGTTTGTCAGTTATTGTTGAAAGGGAATAATGTAGAAGTATGGAGAGAAATATGCTAAGAAGGAAGAAAATAGACAAAAAGGGAGAGACAATGTACATATAAGAATACAAAATCAGGTGAATATGTGTGCCCTTTTTCTTTTATATCAAAAGGGGAGAGAGTACAGATATAGAGAAACAAAATGTACATAGTTGACTATTTTGTCGAAGGGGAAAAGATTAAGTATGAGTAAGTGAGTATTTTCATCAATGAAAAAGGGGGAGATTGTTGACCTAGTTCTCATTGATGTCAACCTATAAGTTGTGTGGTGTTATTGATGATATGTTGAGAATGATGATTGTCAGAGTATGGGGAGATTGTTGATAGATGGATAACAGTTGTTGATGCTCTATGTTTCCTATTTCCACCTTTTTGGTGTTTGATGTCCACACTTAGTATGTTGTGCTAATATTCTTCTTATTGTCATAGATAGTATAATATTGATAATATCACATTTATCTAAGGATTGGATGCATTGAGATGAGGAATACTAATATGAGGATTAGATACACTGAAATGAGTAATATTGAGATGAGGACTAGAAGCATGACGATGATATCATATTTAGATATGATTATGAAGTGTTAAGATGAGGATTAGAAGCATATCAATAAAGTGGTTATCACTATGATGATCTTGTGTATACTATAGGATGATGTCTTATGATTCTTTTAGGACATTCTGGTCCTTGAAATTTCAATGAAGCAAGTAGTTAGAGAAATTTATACTTATGATGAGTCAGAATAATACTTTGCATTCCTTTGCATTTGATGATATAGTCTTACAGATCTAAGCATAGTATGTATGCTCTATGAATATTGGACTCCTATCTTTTCAGGTCCTTGGTGTTGTGGCTAATGTTGTTGGTAATTGCAATTTGTTGGTAGTCTAGCTATTTTCTAAGATTAGTCTAAAAAATGCTTTGCGTTTCTCTGCATTAATGTTTTTGGTGTTGCGACTTCAAGGAAATTATTGTAATATTTGTGTTGTCTCTCATATCAAGTTTCAAATGTTTGTGTTCTATAAGAGTTGATAATGATATTTTTTTCATGAGTGAGGTTTTTGGCCTTATCGAATGAAGTGCCTTATATCTATTTGTGTTACGCCAACATGTTATAATGTGACAGTAAGAAAGAAGTATTTGGGAATGTTGTTGGATGTTTAAGGAACGTCCTTGCTTTCAATGTATCTTTGGGTGTCTCTACTAGCATTGGATATTTTGATTAATTATATTTGGGTCCTTCTCTAGGTTGTGGGGATCTGGATTGAGTTAATCCATTTGGAAGATATATTTTCAAGCCAACTAGTTATGTGCTACAAGGTTTATCTACACATTACCTTGTCACCAACTTTGGAGGATGTGTGCTAGCATTTGTGTGATGTTTGAACCACTTAGAAAGATGCAATGTGATTTTTTAGGTCCTCTCTAACTCCTTGATTGAATTTCTTTCACCACAATTATGTTTGGTGGCCGACTTGATAGGGGTTATGTTTGCTCCCTATTATGGGTGACCTAATTTATTTTTTGTGATGAAGAGGATGGTATATATAGAAGATCAAATCAATGTGAATGTGTGGCATGAGCATGTGGATGAGATTTCAAATTACAATATCATATCAATTACAGAGTATATGATGCAAAGTTGGGGTAGAGAAAGTGTGTGGTGAATGTTATGAAGTTGGTCACTTGAGATAGAGGTTCAAGTGTAACTTCATTACTTGGATATTGTTGGAGGCAATATGTTGAAGGCTTGTTCATCTTTATTCATATATGTTGGAAAAATGGTGTCTCAACCTTGCATTTACATGAGGTTACTATTTATAGTAAGTTTTCATTTGAGCACAAAATGGTGCAAAATTCTCCCTGATGCTTCAGGTTGGCTAGATAAGCATTCTGGTAAAGTTACGTCACAAGATCACAGCTAGTTTTGAAGATATTAAATTTTTCATTGGAGGGGTCCAATGAAAGGTTTAAATTTGATTTTGAAGACTTTAGAGGCTCCTAAATGCCCTGAAAATTGGGTGTAAATGGCATAGTGGTTTATGAGGCAATAGATCACTTCACGAGCTTTCTAGCGCTTCAAATGGTTCATCAATAGGACACACGATTCTCAAATTATGGCCTCCAGAAGTTTGTACTCTTGAAATATAAAATATAAAATACATTGGACACATAATTGAGCTATAAAAAGGGAGGGACATGTCATAGGGCATCTAGAAGGGAGATAAGGTCAACTACACCTTATTGGGTGGTTTTAGCCCATGGTTTTGTAATACCATTTGACGGTTTCTTGTATTGTATCTCCTATATATGAGGTGCGTGAGATAGAGGTTGTGTGTAAGAATCTTATAGCTATTGAATTACCTTTGAATCTCTAATTAGTGGTACTCTTGTGAAGAGGTTTCTCTGCAAGTATATTGTAATTTTTTTTGATTGCGTAATAATATATTGGGCAACTTTTAGAGTGTGGGGTTTTTCTCCCAAAAGGGTTTTCCCCACGTAAATCACTATGTTATGGTTTGAATGTTATTATAAGTATTTCTGTTTTCTGTAACTATTGTGATGATCTGTAAAAGTTTTTTTATTACCCTCCTCTCAAGGTTAGAGTAGGAAGTTGTTCTGCTACTTAACTTCCTTATAATATATTCATGTACCTTTCTTAGAGATAGTGATTCTCCCTATTATTTTATTTTTATCTTTCCCTAAGGCAGTGAGTCTCAACTTGCAAGTCACTTGTATCTTGCCTTGGGATAGTGTGCCTCAGACCACAAGTCCTTCTAGGAGAAATGAGCTTCTTTAGGAATGTTCCTAAAACAAATATTGTAATCTTTCTTCATATATTGTGAGTTGACTCTCACCATGGTTTTTCCCTTTTGGGGTTTTCCATGTAGATTTGGTATTCTCTTGTGCATGGTGCTCATTGTTTTATAATTTTTTGTTGATGATAATATTAAGCATAAGTTGATATTGATTTGTGGTATTTAAATTTTAAGTGATTTTTCAAGTTGATATTGATTCTATTGTAAAAATACAAAGTTGTGTCACACTTTTATAAAGCAAATGGCCAATGTTGATTCAACCTCTTAAATTGAATCAATAGAAAGTAGAAAATATGTTTTGAATTTTGAAATGATGTAAACTAATAAAACGTATATTTTACTTTATTTTATGTTTGTCATTTTTTAAAAAATTTAAAAAATTATTTGAATATACTTTCTTATAAAGTAAACACTATAATTTAGTTGTTGATAAAATGTTGTAATTGAAGTTACACAAGGTGGCACACTTTATATAGTAAATTTTACCTTTCTTTCTTCAATTTTTTTGTGTATATTGATAACTTGAAACATTAGTGCAAAAATATATTTTTGACTTTTTTTTATGTATATATATTTTTCAATAAATTTGAAAGTTGCGTGTATTGAAATATAACTCTTTCCATTCGACGTCACCTTTTTCCCTAATTATTTATCCAAATTAGAAAATAATTACATCATCTTGACATGGACTCTTTTCTCTGGTGCATTTATTTTTTTCAAAATTTTAAGATAAATTTAGTATTTTTTATTTACAAAATAATCAACCCTATATTTTAGTGTTGATGATCTACTTTCAATAAAAATAAAATATAAAAAATAAAAAAATAATTAAAATATTAATATATATATATATATATTTGAAAAATCACTCATAGATCTATAAAATGCTATTTTTACATTTTAAAATAAATATTATTTATAAGAGTAGGAGTTGTTGAAACATTGAGTTTTTTAAAAATAAAATGGTAATTAGACCCAAAGTGGTATAAAATATACATTTAGTAGACAATTCCAATTGGAAAAGTTATGGCCCATATATAAGATAGCTATAATGAATCTCTATAGACCATATGTTAGACTAAAATTAATTTTTAGTTACAATTACTTAATTCACTTGTGTTGATAAGTTGGCCTAAAATGTGACATTGTTTTGTGCTTTTACCCTTTGTGGTATAAAGTTTAAGTTTAAGTGTATATATGATCTCACCATTAAAGGTTAGGAGATCTTTAAAGATTTAATTGCTTTTTTCTTTTCAAGTCGTAATATATATTAGGGTTTAAATATGAGAGGTAGTTTCTAGATCTAGAAGGTAGCAAACATTTCAAAGAATTTTGATTCAATGAAAACCCTTCAATCGTGCTCACAAGGCCCAAACATATATAGATCAACTATCAAATCATTAAAATTTGAGCACTTCATGTACAGTTGAAGAAAAAAAATTCCTCCCATTATACAATTGGATGGTTGTCATTATTGTAGGTATTGTCATCAACAAAATAAATAAATAAATAAGGAGGGGGGATGGCAAGTGGTCAATAAAATAAAAAAAATTATTTTTTTATTTTTTAGAAAGTTTTTGTTTCAAAAATGAAACAAAAAAAAATTTTAAAAATTTGCAAGTTCAAGTACTTCTATTTGCACAGGTACAATATTTTGTATCACTAATCCACCAATATTATATGATAACATCAATGTTATGTTATTGTGGATTATTAGGGACCTCCCTCCAACACACCCCATCTACATTCATAATTATATTTTGTAAGGTCAACTTTAGATGAGCATAACTGAATTATCTGACCTTTGTTTTGTGAGCCTCTTTTTCATCTAGGGTATAATTTCATACCCTTTATGATGGTGTAATTATTTTTTTATTTTTGAAGCTTTATGTTTCCAAAAATATGTAGATTCTCATAGTTTTTACTAAGTGGTTATCATTTTTTTAACTTCTGAGGCTCAATTCTTACTCCTACAATAATATTTTTTAGGCTTCAATTTTTATATGTGTATATGATTTGTACTTTGCAATCATAAAATCAGATTGATCCCATTCTAGTTAAATATTATACTTTGACATTGTGACAAAATTTGGCATCTGTAAGCACTAAGATCAAGTCTAGCTTCTATTTTTGTATCTAAAACATGTAAATGCACTCAATATAAAGTTCTACATCATATTTTGTAGGGGGGTTCTTGATTGAGTAGTTTAGGGGGCAACTGTTGATAACTCAATGATGAACCAATAGTACCAAACCGGTACTGAGAGGGGGGGTGAATCAGTACAAACAAAAATACAGTCCAAAACTGGTTTGACAGCAAATACTCCAAATGACTGACAAGCAGTGATACTAGTTGAAACAAAGTGCAACCGGTAAGACCCAGAATAACTAAAACAATCATAAACTGGTCACTCACTAAGCTTTCCTCTTAGCTCAATACTAAAGTACCATTACACCCTCATGCATGAACAAGTAAACTATCATCTGATCTTCACAACAGTTAGTTCAATATGTTTTATAGACAGGCATAAAACACAGAACCATCATATGCTCAACAGGTAATAACAAAGCATCACAAGATAAAAGCATCACACATGACACACATATTTTTCACGTGGAAACCCAACTGGGAAAAACCACGGTGGGGATGAATACCCACAAGCTGCTTTTTGAACTCTTTAGAAGTCCGCTCTGTTAGGAGCCTTATCCGGTTAAAGACATTACAATAGGTTCTACTAGGAACCAATCCTATTAGGGATCACCCGATTAAGGGTTAAACCCGGTTAGGGTTACCTTGTTAGAGGATTTCAAGAAATCAATAGCTAAAGGATCTCCAAAGCTCTATAGCTTCCCAAAACTCATTAACTTCGAGTTACCCTGTTAAGGGATTTGAATCAAGTCGGTTAAAGCTACCCTGTTAAGGGATTTTGAATCAAGCCAGTTAAGGCTACCCTATTAGGGGATTTTACAACTATTGAAGTGGTTAGAGATCAACAAGAATTACAATGATCTGTTAACAACACTCAATGCTAATGTAGATCTGTTTTGGCTCCTCTTCACCTTCTGCACATTCACTTTGCAGGTATCTCTTCTCTCCTTTGCTCTGGCAAGAATCACGTATCACTTCCCTTGGATACACACAACTTTTTCCAACAACCTTAGAAAGAAACACAACATCGACCTTATAGGAAACAGACAGATCGATAGCAAAAACCCTAAACCCTAAACCTGTTAGGTTAAGCAATTCAAGCGGTTCAATCCTGACCGTTGAATCATACTGCATTAAATGCAACAGTCTTGAATCGATCTCAAGACATTCTCCATTGTCCATTATCCACCAATTTCATGGCGGCTGATAACCCATCACGCGTTATCACCGTTTGACAAACTTCGCACATTCTTGAGGTAGATAGGAATAGTCTTCTTCATGCAAGATCCTTCACGCGCACAGAGCTTACGTGGCACCACAACTTGTTCTCCATTATACTGTTAACTCATCACACAAAGATCATCGATTGAGTCACATAGGCTTGAGGTACTCCAACTGGAAATCCTGAAGTGGAAACTACCTACCAACTGATAGTCACACAGTGCTTCCATGTGCCAGTTCATCTTGAACAAATATACTGCTTCACTTTGGCATATATACTGGTTCACACATATGCCGGTTCTCTCTTCTCACATATAACATATGCCGGTTCACTTCATATCACATATTGACATCAATGACAACATACAATATCATTATGTCCTTATACCAGTTCACATAATGCCAACAATCTCCCCCTTTGACATTGATGGCAATATACAAAGATATCTCTCTGCTTCACATCTTCTCCCCCATTTGCTGCAGATATCTTTTTCGCTTCACTCCTTCTCCCCCTTTGGCAACAATGCCAAAGTGGATGCACAAGCATCCTTGTTCCATTATGCTACTCCCCCTAAGGAGTAGCATCCTTCAACACATCAATCAACAAAAATTTGACTATACAATACCTGACTGATGTGAAACAAATACTTTTAGTTCACCTCCTGAAGGGGCAGTACCCCCAATTCACCTCTTAAATGCACAAATGTAGTCTTTGGGAGAGGCTTGGTGAATATGTCTGCTAACTGCTCCTTACTGGAAACATGTTCCAATGCAATCTCTTTATTCTGAACCTTTTCCCTCAAGAAATGATACTTAAGCTCAAAAAGATTGGTTCTAGAATGTAAAACCGGATTCTTTGAAATATTGATAGCACTTGTGTTATCACAAAATATACTTACCGGTTCAGATACAGGGATTTTGAAGCATTCCAGTACATGCTTCATCCAAATTGTCTGAGTGCAATTCATGAAAGCTGCAACATACTCCGCTTTCGCTGTAGACTGAGAGATACAACTCTACTTTTTACTCATCCATGAGACCAGTCTACCACCGAGAAAGAATGCACCACTAGTTATGTTTTTCCGTTCATCCACATTACCTGCCCAGTCAGCATCTGTGAACACTTTAAGATTGAAATCATTGTTGTATGGGTACCACAATCCATAGTCAACTGTTCCCTTCAGATACCTAAGAATCTGCTTGACTGCAATCAAGTGGGATTCTCTTAGACTTTTCTGGAAGTTGCAGTAATGCCAACTACATGTGCAATATCCGGTCTGCTATGCACTACATAATGTAACTTACCAATCATTGATCGGTATTCCTTCTCATCAACCAGTGCGGAATCATCCTCTTTTGTCAATTTGCAACCAGTCACCATCGGTGTACCAACCGGTTTTCTATCTTCCATGCCAAAAGTCTTCAACACCTCTTTGACATATTTGGACTAAGTGATAAAGATTCCATCTTTCATCTGCTAGATCCGCAGTCCAATGAAGAACTTAATCTCCCCTATGAGTGGCATCTCAAACTCTTTCTTCATCTCATCAGCAAACTCATGACTCATCTTGTCATCTCCACCAAAGATAATGTCATCAACAAAAATCTCACAGATCAGGATCTAATCTCCTTCAGACTTCAAGTAGATATTGCTATCTTCACTTGTTCTCTCAAATCCAATCTTCACAAGGTGGGAATGTAGGCACTCATACCATGCCCTAGGTGCTTTCTTTAGACAATATAAGGCTTTATGTAGCCTACACACCATATCACTATCTTCAGATAGGGAAAACCCATCTGGTTGCTCTATATATACCTCCTCTTCAAGTACACCATTTAGGAATGCAGATTTTACATCCATTTGATATACTTTGAACCTTTTAAAAGATGCATATGCAAGAAGCATACGAACTCTTTCCAATCTGGCTATAGGAGCAAAAGTTTCTCCATAGTCTTCTCCTTCTTCTTGAGCATATCCTTTGCACACCAATCTGGCTTTATTCCTAATCACTATGCCATCCTCATTCAACTTGTTTCTGAACACCCATTTGGTGCCAATGACATTTTTATGCTCTGGTCTAGGTACCAAGGACCATGTACCATTTTTCTCTATCTGGTCAAGTTCCTCCTCCATTGCCTTGATCCAGTCTCCATCTTTATGAGCCTCTTTGAATGATTTGGGCTCAAATTCAAAGATCATACATGAGTTTTCTCTAACCTTTCTTCTCGTAAGGATTCCTGCATCCTTATCTCCTATGATCTACTTAGGATCATGATTCAGCTTGACATACTGAGGAATGGTCTTGACTGGTTCTTCTTGTTTTTCCTCTTCATCCTCATCTCCATCAGTATCAGCATTCACCGGTTCAGGAACAATGTTACTGGTACTTGGTTGACTAACAACCGGTTCCCAAAAGGTTGCAACTGGTTCATTCACAGCTTGCTCACTACTAGTTTCCTCAGTTTTCTCAGAGGATTCATCAATTCTTACATTGATACTTTCCATAATTCTCTGAGTCCTATTGTTGTAACACTTGAAAGCTTTACTCTTGGTGGAATATCCTATGAATATTCCCTCATCACATTTAGCTTCAAATTTTCCTTGATGTTCACTCCTCTTGATGTAACATTTGCTACCAAATACCCTAAAGTAGCTGACCATAGGTGTCTTACCGGTCCAATACTCATAAGGAGTTTTGTCCTTACCTTTCTTGATGAGTACCCGGTTCATAGTGTAGACTGCAGTGCTCACCACTTCTCTCCAAAAGGTGTGAGCTACCTTTCCTTGAATCAACATGGTTCTAGCTTCTTCAACCACAGTCCGGTTATTCCTCTCTGCTAGGCTATTCTGTTGTGGAGTCTGGGGGGCAGACAATTGCCTTTTGATGCCAAATTCTTCACAGTACTTGTTGAATTCACCGGAAGTGAATTCCCCTCCTTGATCTGTTCTGAGACACTTGATTCTTTTACCGCTTTCCTTCTCCACTAATGCTCTGAAAGCCTTGAATTTCACAAAGGCTTCAGACTTGTCTTTCAAGAATGTGACCCACATCATTCTTGAGCAATCATCAGTGAGAATCATGAAGTACCTATCACCCTACACACTTCTGGTTTTCATAGGACCACACAAATCAGTATGCACAAGATCAAGCAAGTTGTCAGCAGTGAAAGATTTACCTTTAAAGGTTGAGGAAGACATTTTCCCCAATTGACACTCTCTGCACAAGGTATTATCCAATTTTCTTAGCATCGGCAACCCTCTAACTGCTTTGATCTTACTAGCCTTCGCAATTTTATCAAAGTTTACATGGCAGAGTCTCCTATGCCATGTCTAGCTATCATCAAGCTTAGCCATAAGACATGTACTTATATTTGCATTCAGATGAAATAGGTTATCTTTGGTTTGCATGCCAGTGGCCACCAATTTACCATCTTTTCCTTTGATTCTGCAAACTCCATTCTTGAATTCCAAGGTGAGGCCATTGTCATTTAGCTAGGCAACACTTAGAAGGTTGTGTATGAGACCATCAACCCAGTACACATTGTCAGCACTGCTCTTTCCATTCAGAGAGATGGACCCTCTACCTTTGACCATGCATGGTGCATCATTGCCAAAGTGAACCACACCACCATCATACTCCTCCAAGGATAGAAACTTGCTCCGGTCGCCTATCATATGGTGAGAACAACCATTGTCAATGATCCACTCATTAGAATTATCAAACTAGGAGACAAGAGCCTTCTTGTCTGCCACATCTTCCTTTACAGCAACAAACATAATGTCTTCATTATCTTCATCTTTTGATTCCTCATCTGTGACACCTTCATCAACTGCCACAAAATAGTTTCTCCGGTTTCCTCCTTTGAATTTCTTGAACCTTTCTGGTTTGTCCTTTATATCGCCATTAGGACAATTTATAGCAATATGTCATATCCAATTACAAGAAAAGCATTTCAAAGGTAAATTACCTTTGTATTTACCGATTCCTTTGGGAAGCTTCCTGGCAAGGAGAGCTTCAAATGCCATTAGAATCTCCTCATCATTCATTTCTCAGCTCTGACTAGGTTCCCCACTAGTGCTAGCCCCTTTTCCTTTTCTGGATGGTATAGCAGAGGCTTGAAATGCTGATTCAGTCTTTTGAACACTGCCATCAAAACTATTTAGCTTATAGGTTGTTAACTTCACTATGATGGAGTCCAAGGATACCTTAGACTTGTCTATTGATCTCAGCTCCTGGATAGCAGCAACCCTTATTGCATAGACCGGCAACAGGGATCTCAGGACTTTGCTTACCATAGTGGAATCTTCTATTTTACCACCTGCACTCTTGATTTCTCCAACAACTATTTTGATTCTTATTCCATACTATTGAATGGTCTCACCTTCAACCGTCTGCATATCTTCACACTTCCCTCTTAGGCTTTCTTCCTTAGCCTGTTTTACATGTTCATCACCACCATAGATATTTTCAAGAGCATCCCATACCTCTTTGGGATTTACCTTGTCCTGAACATCAATAAACTCAATGTTGGATAGACTACTGATGAGGGCTTCCATGACTTGCCCATTTTCTTGTATCTCTCTCTCTTTTGGTCATCGGTGAGAGTACCGGTAGGGAAAACATAGACATTCTCAACATAACTCCAGTGTTGAGCACCCATGCTTCTGATGAATATCTTCATCCTGTCTTTCCATATACCAAATTTTTCCCTGTTAAACTTTGGACCTTCCCTCTTCATCATTTGACTGGGATCTTTACCTCAAGTGGTTAAGCTTACAACACAGAGGACCTAGAGTGCTTTGATACCAATTGATAACTCAATGATGAACCAATAGTACCAAACCGATACTGAGAGGGGGGCGGTGAATCAGTACAAACAAAAATACAGTCCAAAACCAGTTTGACAGCAAATACTCCAGATGACTAATAAGCAGTGATACTAGTTGAAACAGAGTGCAACTGGTAAGACCCATAATAACTAAAACAATCATAAACCGGTCACTCACTAAGCTTTCCTCTTAGCTCAATACTAAAGTACCATTACACCCTCATGCATGAACAGGTAAACTATCATCTGATCTTCACAACAATTAGTTCAATATGTTTTATAGACAGGCATAAAACACAGAACCATCATATGCTCAATAGGTAATAACAAAGCATCACAAGATAAAAGCATCACACATGACACACATATTTTTCACGTGGAAACCCAACTAGGAAAAACCACGGTGAGGATGAATACCCACAAGCTACTTTTTGAACTCTTTAGAAGTCCGCTCTGTTAGGAGCCTTGTCCGGTTAAAGACATTACAATAGGTTCTACTAGGAACCGATCCTTTTAAGGATCACCTGGTTAAGGGATGGCTACAATACCCGATTAAGGGTTAAACTCGGTTAGGGTTACCTTGTTAGAGGATTTCGAGAACTCAATAGCTAAAGGATCTCCAGAGCTCTATAGCTTCCCAGAACTCATTAACTTCGAGTTACCCTGTTAAGGGATTTGAATCAAGCCGGTTAAAGCTACCCTGTTAAGGGATTTGTATCAAGCCAGTTAAGGCTACCCTGTTAAGGGATTTCACAACTGTTGAAGTGGTTAAAGATCAATAGGAATTACAATGATCTGGTAATAGCCCTCAATGCTAATGTAGATCCGTTTTGGCTCCTCTTCACCTTTTGCACATTCACTTTGTAGGTATCGCTTCTCTCCTTCAGTCTGGCAATAATCACGTATCACTTCCCTTGGATACACACTCACAACTTTTTCCAACAACCTTAGAAAGAAACACAACATTGACCTTATAGGAAACAGACAGGTTAGTAGCAAAAACCCTAAACCCTAAACCTGTTAGGTTAAGCAATTCAAGCGGTTCAATCCTGACCACTGAATCATACTGCATTAAATGCAACAGTCTTGAATTGATCTCAATACATTCTCCATCGTTTATTATCCACCAATTTCATGGTGGCTGATAACCCATCACGTGTTATCACCGTTTGACAAACTTCGCACATTCCCGAGGTAGATAGGAATAGTCTTCTTCATGCAAGATCCTTCACGCGCACAAAGCTTACATGGCAACATGACCTGTTCTCCATTATACTGTTAACTCATCACACAAATATCACCGATTGAGTCACACAAGCTTGAGGTACTCCAACCGGAAATCCTGAAGTGGAAACTACGTACCAACCAATAGTCACACAGTGCTTCCATGTGCCGGTTTATCTTGAACAAATATACCGCTTCACTTTGGCATATATACCAGTTCACACATTTGTTGGTTCTCTCTTCTCACATATCACATATGCCGGTTCACTTCATATCACATATTGACATCAATGACAACATACAATATCATTATGTCCTTATATCGATTCACATAATGCCAACAACCGTGTGGTTCTTTATTGCATGTTTTTTTGTGTGTGTTCATTCAATGGAGAAATCTCAAATTGAGCCCTAACTCCTTATAATTATGCATCATGGATAAAATCAGTATGATACTATCTCACGGGAAAAGATTATCTTGGCTATGTAAAGGAAATAATTTCTCCACCTATTGATCCAAATGCATTGACAAATCTAAGATTTAATAAGAGAAAACTCTTGGATGTGTATGATCATTAGTCTCTTTTGATTCACAAATTCACATTGAGTGATATAAAAAACCTAAGGAGGATTTACAATTGATTCTAAATGTGTTATCCAAGCTTGGCCATGAGTATTTAGTGTATGTTTCTAGCTTTCATACCTATCATCTTTTCATGGTATGTTGATCCTAATTTTGAATAATTTTTTTATATCCTAACCAAGAGGAAGAAAAGTTAATTCACATGGACCTCTAATCAAATTTTTTAAACCACAAGAATTAGTGGTAAGTGAACCTAAATTACAAAAAAAAATAGGAAATACCAATGAGAAGAAAAGGAAATAAAATAACAAGCTACATAAAGAATATAATTCCTCTTCCTATCAAGGACAATCATCAAAGAAGGATAAGTCTCAATGTGCATATTGCAAGAAAACAAGGCACAATGAACATCAATGTTACTCAATTGATGAGTTGAAATATCTTCATAAGAAGAATCAAATTAATTTTTCTTCAAAAATGTCAAGGGGTTCATCTTCTTCTTCGTAAAAGCTAGAGAAACATAAGGGAACATAAATTGTTACAATTGCAAATTTTGATTTAGAGTAGTGGATACTTGATTTTGGATCCTCGCATCTAATGGCTTCATCACAAGGAATGTTCTCTTTATTTTTAGGAAGAGATTTATTGGCATGGATTATGAAGTGTTTAATTATGTCTTTATGTTCCTTTATTGTCAATAAATATTCTTTCTATCTATCAAATTGCATATGGAGGAGCAGGGAAGAGTGTTGACTTCATATTAGATTTTGTAATCATTTAGAATTTTTATAGTATCTAGATATAGCTAAATTTTTGGAGGTTAATCATCAATTTTGTATCTACATCTTCTCATATACTCCTTATATTTTTCATTTGAACAATGTACACACTACGGAATCTAGTGTGGACACTTTTGAGGAGATTTAGTATGGTCACTTGAATCTTGGATTTCTTTCATCCATTGAGGTTCTAGAGATATGCTAATATTTCATATCCTTAATTTGTTGTTTCTTTGATGCCACTTGCGTTGCTACACTTTTGGTTTCTTGTCATTATTTGTATCAATATATACATTATATTTTCAAAGCATATCTACATCAGATGATCACCTGACAAACATTATAGTTTTGTCCCACTTTTCATAATTGGGGGACACCATTGATCACATTCAATTTCTATTTTATAGATGATCTTTCTATACCTATTGTTAAGGAACACTTTAACCTCTTGGCCATTCTCTACATGGTCATTCTTCATAGTTTGGAATGAGTGTGGATACTTTTATGTATCATTTGGAGGAGGTATCTTTATCTTCAAATTAGGTATCTTTATCTTTGTACTTTTCTCTACATCAACTTTGAGAAGGTTATGGATTATAATATTCATCAATGTGGCCTATAATTCCTAATTAGATAGTGGTATCTTTCAACATCAATATGGAGACACCTTAGCATACTTTAGAGATACCTAACTTAATCTTTCTTCATACATCTTCCTTCCAGGAGTGGGAAGACATCCTACATGCCATCTTGGTTTTGTTTCTTCTTAAGGGGATTAACATTGTTTGGCACTATTAGATCATCTTCACCATTCAGTCAAACATTTACCATCATTGTAGGAGAATCTACTTTGATGATAGTTGTATGTCCTCTCTTCTTCTATTATCTTATGGAGGAATTTTTCCTCACAAAGGGTTTCATGTCCATTTCATTATTCATTAAGAATTTTATTTTGATCTCTCTTTTAGAGAGGATTTCTATCCCACTAGATTTTTCTCCTTTTATCTAATTGCGACATATAGCATTGCATTTGTATATGGGTGGCTAACATGGCCTAATATATGGGACCCATCATCACATCTTTCATCTTTACATTATTTTCATTTGTGTGAATTATTCATAAGATACACTTAAGGGGGTTGTTTGTGTGGAAGTGTTATTTTACCTATCTAGTTCATAACCTGTGTCCTCTTCACACATGTTCCTTAATTTTACCTAGGGTACACATAGGATATCATCACTTAGTCCACATGGATAATTATAAAAATCTTAGTTGTAATGTGATCTTATCTTGACATTTTATTTCCTAGGTCATTTAACATTTATCATGTTAGTTGTTTTAAGTTATAATATTATGACATGTGTCACAATATTATGAAATATTATGTTCACCTTGGACTACATAACTAAGGGTCCCCTTTTTTATTCATTCAATTCATTGTGATCTATCATTTTTCATCCTTCGATAAAATAGTATTATGCTTTCATGACTAAACTCTATTTTTCTTTCATAAAGTATCTAGATCTTGGGTTCCTATAATCTTCAACCAATATTGAATGATATATAGAATGTTGGAGCACCCAAGAAAACAACCTACAAACCAAAAGTAACCTTCACAACAATAAAGAGAAGAAACACTCATGATGTTATTTCAGCAAATGATATGAGGTATGAGGTTGAAGTAATTACAAATGTACAAAAACCATGCGGATAAACCAGCTAGGCAAGAAAAAAATGTACTATATTAAAGAATTCAACCCTACTTGGGCCCATGAGGAAAAAGAATATTTGAGATCTACAATCAATGGTAAGGCCAAAATTCTAATTGCACAATTAAGGACTGGATCTCATCATTTGAGATGTGAAACTGGTAGATGGAAGGTGCTTAAAGAAGAGTGGGAGGAAAGAGCATGCTTGTTTTGCAGCAAGAGGACAATAGAAACAAAATGGCATTTCATTATGGAGTGTACAGTGTATGAAGACATTCGCAGCCAGTTTGGGAATGAATTAAAAGTAGATAGTTTGAACGAGCTTTTTGAAGAGTCAAGACTTCACAAAACAACAAACCTCTTAATCAAGATTCACAAGAGAAGATCCAGCATGGAAAAGAATCTGAAACTGGGATAAGTTGAACCTGTGGTTCCCTTAGGCCATTGGGTCTCGTGGACGTCATTAAAACCCATTCATTCATTCATTCATTGGAACTAGTCAAAAACTATTAATGCTTCTAGACCATGCTAATAGTGTCGTACATTTTCCTATTTGAGAGTGGATATATTCCCCAACCTTTAAAATGATTGTATATAAAAAGATGGGATCATTTTAAGGATATTATATATAAAAAATGCATGTTGATATGGAATAAGGAGAAGTACTAAAATATGACATTTTCTTCTTTAAAAAAATGAGATATTATCTTTTCCTTCATTATAGGAATATTATTATGTTTTTTTCTTAATGAGAAAATAAAAGAAAATAATTATATGTTTATGAAGGAATAATATTGTACACTGTTACTATATACAAATGATGAATTAGAAGTTGTTCCAACATCACATGGAAACACACAAAGAGAGAAAGAAAATAGTGATGTATAAAGCATAACAACATAGTAGACATGACCCTATCCTTGGAGAAGGTTGTATAACATGAATATTGATGTATAAATAAAAGAAATCAAAATTACTTTAAATTTATATTGTGAAAGATAGGGGAAGCATACCAGTAGTGGACATAGCTAACTTTGTGCATCTTAAGCTCCTAAAATATTCATCTGATTTGGACGATTTCTTTTTGTTCTCTTTGTATGCTTCTTAAAGCTATTGTTTTGGCTTTTGGGTAGTAACGATGCACACTGTGGAATTCATTATGTGTGCAAAGGTCAAAAAGTGGTCATTTCAAAGTGTCCCATGATACATAATCACCTTTGCGTCAATAGTAGATAACTCAAAATATCCAGTAGTAGTGGAAAAATGTCCTAGTAGTTATGCAGAAATGTCCCAATAGTGGTGCAAAAATGGGCTAATTATGGTAAAAAAAAAACTAAAAATTATTCACTATTGGTACATGTGATATTCATTAATGAACTGTTTATTATCAATTTTTTGGGCTCCTTTGATATCTAGTAATGGGGGCTTGGGTTGACAAAAACATGACTATCATCGGTACTATGTCCATAACTGGTGCTCTTCCCCTAGAAGTGGTTCTAATTTTATAGTAGAACTAATCCTAACACCCCAATAGAGATATTGTCAATGTCATGTGTGAGTAGCTCAAGTGTAATGGAAAGGGAAAGGATAATTAAAATATTAGATTAATAAAATAGAGATAAATTTCATATTCTCTAACTTACGAACACGTGATTCAAGGTAATGATGCTATAGGAAAATATGGTCAACTTCAATAGTACCAAGAACCAAATTAGAAAGAGAATGAGATCATTAAGGAAATAAGGTGTGTTATTTATATGGGAGTAATTTCTCAAGCAAGAGATATAGGAGGTCATTAGAAAGCTAGCAATAAAAGAAAGAAGCAAGGAACCCTTAAATACTTTCACAAACATATTGTTTGCATTTAGTTAGGTGTGTAAGAGATAATGAGACCTTGATATATTATAATCAAAGGGTGATCCCATAATACTGGGTTACACTTTTTGGCCAAACTTGACATTGAAATCAACATTTTGCACCAAATCTTCAGTTTCTAATACTTATAGCAACTAAATCATTAAGAATTTGAAGATGAAAGTAAACTATTAATTTGTGAGATTTTTCATGTAGATTTTGAATTTATTTTTTTCAAAAAAAAAAATGAATTGTCCATATTTTAACATGAATTTTAATAACTTAATAATTACATTAATCAACATTTTTCAAAAGTGACATTTACTGTGTAGTGCAAAATGTTTTTGATTAAGTGAAAAGCAGGTTTTGAAGGGGCCCCGAAACCTTTTATAGCAAGTTATAAAATAGATAAAACATTGAAAGTCCAGCTAGATAGAACAAAACAAGAAACAGAGACAACTGGCAGAGACAAAAAGCCAGCAAGAGTACCAAAACAAATAGAATCATGGCACATAAACACCTAAGGGACGGCCGAGATCATCAAACAATAGACCTAAGAGAAATTTTTTAGAATCTCCACTACTTCCATCTCCAGTTGGACCATTGAGGCAGAAGCACCCTTAAGATCCTCCAGCTCATTGGCCTGTTGAGTCATCTTACTCATACTTGCCTGGGTTCTTTTACCGTGTCTAGTGGCCACACCCTCAAGGGTCAGAACCTTATCCTCGGAAATATCTATCGTGTTCTTTTCTTGGTGGATCTGTTCCAATTTGGTAATCATCACACTGAAGCTGTCAATAGAGGCTTTCAAAATGTTTTGGCTTCGTTTTCTAATTTTCTTTAGGGTATTCTCATGGCTGAGAACCCTCTTTTCCAATTCATTGAACCTAGCCTCCACGGCCTTAAATTGAGAGTCATAAGCTCTAGTGAGAGCCTCCACGTCACTGATGGCTTTTGTTAGTTTATTCAAATAATTAGGTAAGGAGATGAGATTACCTATCCCAACAACTTCTGAAGTGTCCACTTTCCTAGAAGATTTCGCCTGTTTAGACTTCAAGCTTTCCGTCTTTGAGTAGACCCATTCAATAATCTTATAAAACTCCATCATCCCACTCTTTGCAGTATGAAGAAAGTCATAGGAGAATCACTATTGCCTTTGTTGAATTCTGGAAAGACAACATTATTCTCCAAGGTCTCCACATTGGCAACAATAATTTTATCATTAGAAGGCAGAGTCTCACCTCCCACCGCCATCTTTCCTTCTTTCTCAATATTACAGGTCCATTTATTAGGGTCCACCGGAGTAGAGTGGGTCTTTGAGGTACCATCCTCCTTCTCCAGGAAGATATCAATAATAACAAGACTCCGCTTAGTTTTCTTCTTAGACGGTGGGGTAGCATTTTCACTTTCAGTTTCCATACCATCATCATCCTCGGCATCTTCTTCTAACCAGTTGTCCTCCTTCTGCACCTTACTCTTGTTTCTTTTAACTCCTTTTCCAGTAGTCTTTTTACCCGGCCCAAAAGCCATATCTTTATCCTTCCCCTTTCTGGTACCTTTAGCAAAGGTATCCCTATCAAAATCATCTTCCCACTCTGTATCTGACCCCTCATCTTCACTATCATCTGATTTTTTTAACTCATCTTCCAAGTCTGAAAGCTCAGTGATAGAATGTTGCACAGAGGAGGCATTGACATGGTTGTATAAGAGCAACATTAACCCTTCATGCATGGGAAGATTGCTATCTGGGTTAGCCCTAAAATGCTTTATGTTGGTGTTTAAGGAACTAAATAGGTAAAAAGGAATAGACACCATATCTTTATGGTGGAAGTGATTCAAGAGCACAAAATGATATCCATAAACACGACAGTATCTACCGTCAAGAGTGACATATTGCATTACAGCAAACAAAACCCATCTCCATACCTTTTTAATCACCTTTGACGAGTAGTAGGTCTTGTTGGATTTCACCAACTTGGCTTTCTCAGAGTCTTCCTTCGATAGTCGCTTAATAGTAGCCTCTGTGAGCTTTCTATCCCTGTAGAATTTTCTGCCCTCCATTGGCATCCGAGTGACTTCAGCAATCATTCCTTCATCAATTTCCACCTTTCTTTTGCCTATGGTAATTTTTCCCTTCTTCCAATTCTTCTTGAATAATCTAGTAACAGTAGGGGTTTTTCCTAGAATTCGCTCCATATATCATGTCATCTTAGTAGTCTCCAAAATATCCCATGCTTTTGGCTTCTTCTTCCATTCATCATAGGAAAGTGGCTCAATCCTTTTCATGTTGCCTCCCATATCGTCAATGGCTGAATTTCTCACTCCCTTCACAATGTAGAATAGGCAACAACAGAGACCAAAGTGCATAGCAGGGAAACCCTCCAAAAAGAAATGGGCACCCAGAAAGCGTGCAGAGTCTTGTCTGCATTAAACGCCAACTCAACCTTCAAGCATCGCTCTTTTTGACTCATTATGGCAACTTTTATTGATAAGTACATTGTAATCATCACTTATCACTCCCTCTTTTCCATGCACTCTGTCATAAATTAGGATACCATGGGCCTCATGAGGAAGATCTAGCTCACCTTTCTAGCTGATCATTTGATCAGCACGGACAACCATGTTGGCAGCCCAATCAGCCATGGTATTCATCTCTCTATAATTGTGAGAGATAACACACCGCTCGAAGGAATTGATTATCTCCTTCGCTTAAGATATAATGGTTTTGATGGTCGATGACGGGGAGGAAAGACCCTTTAGGCATTTTACAATGTTATTAGAATCTCCCTCAAGCCAAACTTTATTAAATCCAAAGATTTAGCAAGGACAAGAGCTTGCTAAGCTGCCATGGCTTCGGCTAAGTGGTTGGTCTAGGATCCCATGGGGAGTGCCACCGCCGTAACACAATAGCCTGCTTCATTTCTTATCACTCCCCCACACCCAATCGGCACTGGTATTTCCTTGGACTCCCCAACAAAATTAACTTTGTTCCAACCTGTCAGAGGAAAAGACCACTTGCTACTCTCTCTATTATCATTCTTATCATCCCTATATATAGAGGCAGAAACATTCCAATTATTGATCAGATCCAATTCATCCTTACTCCTAAAAAGAAGAGGCTTACTATCAGCTTTCATATTTGCCACAATGGCCCGCTTAATTTTAGTAAAAAACACTTCAGGGGAGGAGGAGTCTCTGGAGATTTTGTTGTTCCTTTCTTTCCAAATTCCCCAAACCACATGAGGAAGAATGAGATCCCATAGTAGTTTGATAGAATTGTTCCTGGATAGGCATCTCCAACCAATGAAACACCCTTGAATAGAAGTGCAGAAAGACCCAATTCAGATTCCATAGTTGCAAAATATGTGACCAAATAGCATGAGAGAAGGAATAGTGAGTGTAGTGCAAACTCTGTCTTAGTTAATTTTGAAGATAGTAATTGTGATTTGGTAAGAGGTTTATTTTGTAATGCATAACTTTTTTTGTATGTGTTTGAATTAACTTATTTTTGTTAAAGTTGTGAAATACAACCTCATAGTATCCAGTGAACACATGTATTCAAATAACCTGTCACAACAATGGAAGATTCACACAAAACACAAAAGTTGTTTTGAAACCCAAAGCAAGAATATGCAATAATAATAATCGGATCGTAAGGGAAATAGATTTTACAATGAGATCAATCCTTAATAAAAGAGATCAAAAAAACCTAATGCAACCCTAAAGGATGCATGCATAAAAGAAATGAATTATTAAAATAAAAATTCCTATAAAAAGCTTCCTAAATTTAGCTTAAGTGAAATAGAGAAAAGGTGACTTGATTATTAAATCAATATGATTTAATTAATTAAGTAAACTAATACCTTTTACTCTAACACCCCCCCTTAAGATGAAGTTAGGGAGAAGCTAAAAAAACTAAGGACTAGATGCATCAAAGCAAAAATGGGTCCCGACAACAAGGCCTGATGAGATACCCAAGTACAATGAAATCTCTATAAAGTGGAGAAAAGGAGAAAACCCTGTGGGAACAAAACTCCTCTCCAAGAAGACATGAAAGCTCAAGTGAAGGACTAAGAAGCCTCCAAACAAGAATGTTCCAAAAGATAGGAACAAAAGACGAGCATGAAGAATCACTGAAGCATGAAGAAGTTGCAAACTCTATCGTAGAATGACTATTAAGATGATGAAATAAGAACCTCCTCTGAAACAAAAGATGATCAGGATCAAGAAGACATGAATCTGTTTGAGTGCCCTCAATGACACTACTCGAATCTGAATCAGATGGCAAACACAGGCAAAACATCTGGAACCCAAAGATACGGATGGCACAAGTACCAATAGTCTGAAGAATTGATCAAGTGAAAAATGGAAGGTCGCCTCCATAAATAGGAATGCAAGAGTGTCCACATGGTAAGTATTCCATCTCACTAAAATGCATGGGTAACCAGTCGCTGCATCTGCCTAGTACATAGGAACAAATACTGAATACATAGCTCACTCCAACACGAAACTGGCAAAAAGTTATGACCTTGGGATTGAAAACAGCACCTTTGACTTCAAATAGTTGTAGAATGCACCAGTAGCAAAAATGGGTGATGAAACCCACATATCTGGAAAGTAGACGAAACCAACTTACTAACGATATCTTGTTTGCCAAAAAACAATATCATATGCCCGAGTTATGTCCAAAAGAAGAAAAAAAAAAACCTCTTTTAGGGCACAAAGAGGGTTCAAAGGAGGGCCATGTAGCATTGCGCACTGCTGACGTCAGCGGCTCGAATATTCCCTGTGGCCTCAAAAAATATATCCTTTGTCGGAAAAAAAAGTCTATCACTGGAAAAACTGGCCTAAAAAATATTTCATTGCCGAAAAAAAATCCCCCTTGCTTGGAAAAAAAACTCATGCTAGAAAGATTGCTGGGAAAAATATTCCGGCCAGCAAAAAAAATTTCGTGGCCGAAATTGGCAGCGGTTTGGAGGTGGGGCGAAAGCGGCGGCCCAAAGGAGGGCCGAAAAAAAAATTGCGAGGGTCGAAGAAACTTGGCGAGGCCCAAAAGGGGGGGGCGGGGCGGGCTGATGCAGGGTCCACGGCCTGCTACAGACCGTACAGACCTGCAGAGACCGTCGCTCCCCCTCAATTTTTTTTAAAAACTTTTTCAAAAAAAAAATTGTCAATTGGTTTTTTTTCATAATAAAATTTTTTCAATTTAATATTTCTGAAAAAATATCAAAACCAAAAAAAAAATTTGAAGTGTGTGCAGGCAGTACAACCATATGACCAAGATGGAAGAACGAGGCCCAGATGCCCCTGTCACCAAAAATAGTCGAATTATATATCAAAATTTGTGGAATCAAACTGCTGAAGCCAACCAAGAGGTCTTTTTTGCCCAAATTTCTTCGAAAAACAAGTGCCCCCTGGATCACAAAAAAAAGATGAATCTTCAAACCCTCACAGATCTGGCCCCGTGAATCAAAAATTGACAAACAAAGGGTCAATCTTGACTATTTTGCATGTGTCAAATACAATGGTGAGGTCCAAATCAACCCAAATTGCATAGAAGATCTGTTATAGGTAGAATCTTCCAATCAAACGAACAAGAAAGCCTCAGTTCTGAAGCTCTGATACCATGTTAAAGTTAAGAAATACAACCTCACAGAACCCAGTGAACACCTGTATTCAAATAACCTATCACAACAATGGAAGATTCACACAAAACACACAAGATGCTTTGAAACCCAGAGCAAGAATACTCAATAATAATCAAATTGTAAGGGAATAGATTTTACAATGAGATCAATCCTTAATAAAGGAGATCAAAAAACCCTAATGAAACCCTAAAGGATGCATGCATAAAAGGAATTATTAAAATAATAATTCTTATAAAAAGCTTCCTAAATTTAGCTTAAGTCAAATAGAGAAAAGGTGACTTAATTTTTAAATTAGTATGATTTAATTAATTAAGTAAACTAGTACATTTTACTCTTAACAATTTTTGTGTTGAAATGAGGATATCAATACCTAGAGGAAAAAAAATTACAATTTTTTCTCTATTTTTCAATTTTTTACACATTTATGAAACATGATCCTTAATGTTCAATGAAAAACCTACATTCAAAGAAATAAAAAATAAATATATTAATGAAAATGAAATATAGTAAAAAATTATTTTTTAAGGAAATCTTATAATAAGGACTACATACTTACAAAATAAAACTTCTAAATGAATTCATCTAACCCCTGAAAAAAGCTAATGTAAAAGTGATTTTTTGCTAGCATTTTGATAGGTGCGAAGGAGACTCCATTGCAAGTATGGTTTAAGAGTAGAGAGGTTCTATCCAAGGGATTTTGATCTAAGAGGTTTTGATCTAACATTCTTCAATTAATTATTTCAAATGGGACCTATCAAGACTTAAATCATTATATTTTCTAAAAAATGTGTGATTTCAGCAAAAATCAAGATGCACCAAAAAGTGTAACCCAGTATTGTGGGATCACCCAAAAATAAGAGTTGAATGAATATGCAATATAAAAGAGGGAGTATAAGGACTTCGTAGAAAAGGTATAAAACCATTCTAAATTTATATCTACTAAGTTGCACTATATTCAATTTGATCAGCCATCGTCGATATGTGTCAAGCATATGATAAGTGTTTTATATGACCTGATATATTGTTGTGGTTATTATATTTATTAATAAAAGTCTCCATACTAAAAGGAGTATGTGAGAATATTAGAAGTAAAATGATATCATATCCATTTAGGTGTTGAATTGGTGACAACGGGATGAAAAGAAGTATCTAGCTTGGAAGATATTTATGGGAGTTGAGAATATACACAATATATTAGGCAGCGATAGTGAAGGAATAAAATGTTGGTTAAGAGAGATAGCTCACAAGAAATAGATGATGATTCCTCTAGAAAAGGTGGTGATATTTAAATGGCAGATGGCCAATAAAGTGGAGAAATATAATGGAAATGATCTAATTTTAAAAGATATTGCTTAAACATAGAAGAGAAAATAGTAAATAAAGAACCATGAGAAATATTTGAATTCTCGTTAAAAAAAATTCCTTCTATTATTAATATTTCTTTATTTGTCAATGTAGATTTTTTTCTTATATATATCAATATATTAAAACCTAACATAAAACCTAAACATCATGTTTTTTCCCCTTATATTTTTATATTTTTCTTTATTTCATTAGCATAACTTGATATTCATGTTAGAATTATCTTAAAATAAAATAATTTCCATGTCCCTTTCATTGATGAGTAACATCTTAGAGTTACTCCACATTGTAGAGTTTTCCTCACTAATTTTAGACCACGCACTAATGATGAAATGATATTTCATTTCTATTTTTTTATGAACCAAGTTATGTTGTCATGTCAAAGTTGTCACTGGTTGGGTTTTATCCATGTGGCTAAATAAAAATTCTATAGGAGATCCTAGAATTTATTGTTGAGCCTCCACCCACTTTGATGGAATTAAAGATATATGTCATCTTTATCTTGTAGCAAAAGGTTCCTTCACATTGCTAAATGATATACAAATAAAAATATCCATAGTGCTTTCCCATATTTACATATGTAGCCTTACTATTTATCCACATGTTATCTATAGTTCATAGTTTATCATACACCCCTTTAGTTACAATTTTTCATGGCAAAATAGTTTCCAAAGTACATGCCAAATTCTTGGCACTTCTCTAAAAGCAAACCAAATATTAGGTCATGTATGTCCTTAAGACAAAATGAACAAGAGTATTATGTGGCACGTTCTTACTACATTGTTGAGCTCCTTCACATTGGCAAATTCTTCCCCTTCTTTCAAGTTCAATTGGTGGTACATGATCTAGAGTGGATTGCTTAAATACTTTTTTATAATAAATTCTTATTATAATCCCACTTAATTCTAGTTATAGCCCACATGGATATTAGAAAGTGGACCTATCAACATCACATATGTAGCAACCTCTCATTGTGTCATTAGAGTTTTTCACGTCTTGAAGTACCCAAAATATTATTTTATCACTCAACAATGCTACTTCACCACATTGATATATTTTCATTAGAAAAGCATCTAGGTTGTATTATCTTATGTCCGTATATGCTTTGACATCGTAGATTTAATATTTATTATACTTCACTACTACAGAACCTATAATAGATTATAAATGAAACTACACATGATCTCCACGGTGGAACATATCTAAATTTTCAGTTTCCCATAAAACACGTCATAACATAAAAAAATGACGGAGGGTGAAACAGGTTTCTTACAAGTCACCAATGAGTCCAAAAGAAAATCACATCATAATAATCATCAATTTCACTTATCTAACTGGCAATAATGGAGCATATTTAAAGAAAGTACAGTTGCATTGCTCACACATGAGGAGGGGGCCTATAAAAGTTCTCCCAAAATGAAAGATTTAAAAAATGAGAATAGGAGAGAAAAGTTAGGGGTTGACGAATCATTTGGAATTGTTCTAAATTGTTTTCACTAACTTGATAAATTAACAAGTTAAAAAAAATGTTTGAAAACAACAAATTATTACAAGATGTTAGCCCAACATGTAGACGTCTGCACTAAATGCAAGTATCCATACAATTTATGTTCAAAAATGATGAGAGACAAGAAACACAGAACTAAGACAAAAGTGACACGATAAAATGATCACAAGAAAGAAGGCACGAACACCTTGAAAAAAAAAGACTAATGCAGCCTTCAAAAACACTGAGGAAATGAACACCAAAGTGGATACAAAATATAGGTGAAATTGTGAAGATATAGAATTTATTTCACACACAAATACATTCAATATATGTAATTATATTATGTCATTCATTTTATAATATTTATATTAGTTATCAAGTTGTTCATTTGTGATACATGTATAACTTTAAAGTACCCTAACAACATTAATTAATATTCAATTTTTCATATATTTAAACATTGCCTATCTATGATAAATAATCAATTATACCATAATTGTATGTGAGAGTAATATTATAATATATGTATATGCATAACATATAAAGTCCAATGTGTATATACAAGCACTTGTATTATTGTACGTATATGCACACATTTGTGTGCATGTCTATCCATACATACATACATGGCCATAGTTAAATATGTACATGCTCACACACACATACATCCAATGAGCATTAAATAATATTTTTCAAACTTTTTCAAATTTTTATATGCAGTAGATAATATATCTCAAGAACCCTTGGCTTCTTATAAGTATTCGACAGTATTTTTTAAGTGCTCTTTTTATTATATTCTTTTAAGTGCTCTTTTTATTATATTCTTTTAAGTGCTCTTACACCCCGTACATTTAGATTCTTCTTCAACGACCATAAACATGCAAAACCATTCATCGTTCTTAAATGCATCCTTACTATTCTATTTAAGTCTTCCTTTGTTTTGCAATCTCTTATCAAATGGATGATTTTCTATAAAAGAATAAACATTACTACAATAAAAACCCCTCCAATATGTAGTTTGTTACTAATTTAGGTTCCAGAAGTTGGTTCATATTTGCTTTTACATTTAAACCAGCACGACCATTACTTGTTGCTTCAAGCATGTTATCCATCCTATCAAACATGACCCTTACTCTGCATGTATTGTTTGCCTCTACTCTTTAAGGCAAAACTACTAGGTGAAATTATAACCAATGTGGGAAAACATATTAGTTTAAAGTCAAAACTTTCAAATATCCCTCGCCTTTTAATTTTTTAAAGCGAGTAGAAGTGGGCACACAAAAGCACATTGTTCAGGTATTCCATTGTCATCCATCCAGTCCAGGGTATCTAAATTTTGCAATTTGCTGCTTTGCAGTATCTACCTAAATTTTGCAAATTGTTTCTTTGTAGTAAGATAGATAATTCCAGAGTACCCAAGTTTTGCAATTTGGTTTGTTGCAGTCCAATGATTAGGGTCTAGTGTTGTGTTCCCTCTGGGACAATATCTAACTCTGTATAGAAGTCAGCAATGGATGTTGTGGAAGACTCGATTAATTTTAAACCCTACACTAATTTCAAATGAAATATGACATGAGGTTAAGTAATATTTGATATGGTCCTCTTTCTTGAAAGAAGAGCATTGTTACTGTTGAATGCCACTCTCCCATTATTAAAATATTTGTGGTTGTGCTAGTCGAGAATTCATTCAAATGGATGTAACCACAAACTATTTGTATAAATATATATTTGTAATATAATTACCATGCTTCAATTTCATGGCATAAGGAATTGCTCTATATATTTGTAATATAATTAAAATGAGTCAATTTTGCGGCACACTACTGCCTGTTGAAAAATCAATAATACATGAGATGTACTAAAGCACCAATCCTCCAAACGATTAGAGTTTTCGTATTGCTAGTGATTTCAAGATTGTCTACTGGGTTAAAATTTCATTTGGTGGCGCTGTTACCATAGAAAAGATATAATGTCCAATGTGAAATCTTGTGGTTTAACTTAACACACTTGTATTAGCATTGAGAACTGGTTCAAAAATCCCTGAATGAGTGCAGACGAAGCCAAGTATAAAACCTGGGGAAATTTGACAGCATGAATACAACTTTCATGGCCCACTAGATGGATATTTGTAAGCAATTTAAATAATAATAATGAAGCAACAAAAATAAATTCAAAAATCTGCATAATCCAAAATCAAATAACATATTATTTATTAAAAACCACATGAATGATATCTTCATTTTAAAAAGACTTATGTTTAACACAGAATAATATGTTTGAAGAAATGCTAAACATGTTGGACCCTCGATCCTGTACACTAGATAGCCTTTTGCTAAATGGCCACCTCAAATTTTTATAATTACTACCACAAATATTAGTTAAAAAAAAAAGAGTTGGTAAATATTCCAATCAAACTTTGCAAGCCCATGCAAAATAATTATCTAATCACTTTCCAATACAGAACTTTCCAAAGATGTTTGATAGAACTTCTTCATTGATGTCTACACCACCAATCTGCCCAAGAGCTAAAGCTGCCTCTCTCAAATCAATGGTCCAAAAGTCCACTGGCAAGTCCTGCTCAATAGAAGTTCTAAGTCGCTCTAAAGATTCCTCTGTCCGCAAAAGTTGCTCAGCTTGCCTCTGCATAACAGATATTTTCTCCAATTATTCCTCCTTTCAGAAAATAACAGCTAAAAACAACAAAGACTGTAGTGTTCTTATCATATTCCTTTTCATGTCACATATTTTCAAATCTATACTTTCGTTGTTTTGTTGTTATAGCATATAGAATATGTCACTATTAGTAAAATAACAAAGACAAAAGAACCTTATTAAGATAATAACAAAAATAAACCCATACTGCACTCAAGCAGCATACTTACTAAAATTAAATTTGCAGAATGGAAAGGAATATTACATGGCTCAAGAAACAAGAATTCACACAAAAATCTGCATTTAAGGGCTTGAAATTGTAGCCTGTAGGCAGTCATCCTTGACTAAACAAATAATGTGCCAAAAGTTCTTACAATGATGAAAATTACCTGGTTTACAGCCCACTGGCGACCACCAGCAGAAATGTTTTGAAGGCCAACCAATTCCAGTAAGGCTAACTCTAGATCTTGGATTCCCAGGCCTTTAGGTGCACATGTTGATACTTTCTTATTGAATGAATCCCCAATGGCAGGTGGCAATTTTACAGTACCTGCTGGATTGCAGTCAATTTTGTTAAGAGCGAGAATTGCTGGAGATGGTGGTGCACCTGACAACTTCTGAAAAATCAAATAACTATTGTTAGCACTTCTCTTAAAACTCAAGCAAATCTTCATCAAAACTCTAAAGCAATCTAATATTCAAACTAAATGCTTAAATTAGGTCATTAAATACAAATCCCAAGGTGAGAAATGAATGTGCTATTTAGTTTTCAATATGGCCTTAGGATAAAGTGTAAGTTTCCTGCCTCTATAGCCAATCAGAACTAGATAAATCAAAGAAGCATTAATCGTTTGAGGAATTAATTGACAAACCAAAAAAATAAAACTTTTTGAAAAAATCGTGAAAAAATTGGAAAAAAATCGGAAAAAAATCAGGAAAAAATCGGAAAAAATCAGATTTACAAAAAAACGTAAAAAATTGAAGAAAAACAATCAAAAACTACTTTTTTATAATATTTAAGAGCATTTCCATAGCATAGAGATATTGTAAGCAAATAAAATAGAGACTTCAACACATGAATGGTAGAAAATAGATTTCCGTTGACACATTATACACCATCAAAATAGTCAATAGTTTGTTTCACATGTTATAAAAAACATTGATACACCACCAACATTAATATGAGTTACTTTGCGAATCTATGTTTTAATTAATTTTATGAGTTAATATTTCTACAAAAAAATTTAAAATATGAAAAATAATAATATTTAAGATAAATAATATTTTTTATATTTTTGTTTCAAAAAATTGCCATTTTAAATTTATTACCTATCAAAACTTAACATAAAAAAATAATATAATTAAATTATACTTATAATCACTCTAGTAAAACGGATTAATGATGGAACAATACAAACTCAACAATTTCATATAACTAGAAGGTACCCCGAATTTTTTCGAAAATGTTCCCGCCTGCTGCTCTGGCTCACTCCCCTGCATCTGCTCTCCCCAACGGTAACTCGGATTTGTTCGCCGCCATTGCACCTGGTCGTGCAAGATTCTCCTGGGCGTCAATGGCTGCTGCGGGCCCTTGCCCCGGCTCTACTCGGGTGTCGCAAGATCTGTCTAATGCCTCAAATTTATGCAGAGGGGGAAGCAGGGGGTTTATCCCCGTCTCCTGTGCCGCCTCTGTCAATGTGAATAAGGATTCCGATCGAGAAATAGAGAACAATGTGAAGGTTTTTACGGAGCATAGTGATATCTGTAGATTCAAGGGTATTTGGCCCAACCTCCTGGAGCTGCATAAATGGATCTCTCAACAATGGGGTCCTCTCATTTTTGGTACAATTCACATATACCCTATGGCTAAAGGTTTCTTTGTTGCTAAATTTGAGAATGCTAAGGATAGAAGAAAAAATTTGTGTGAAAGTTTTTTCTATGAGAAAGATAATATGCCGCTTTTGGCCAAACCCTGGCACTATGATTTTAACCCCCTTTCTGAGAAGTTCAACAAAATTTCGGTTCGACTTCGGCTTCCTTACCTTCCTCTCCATTTGTGGGTTGATTCTCTCTTTGAGAAAATAGGTGATGCTATTGGGAATTTCATTATGGTGGATGATGAATCCTTTGGGCTTTATCATACTACTTTTGCTCGCATTCTAGTGGAGCTAGATGTGTCTAAGGGACTACCAGCTGAGATTGTCATTAATTCCTCTTTTGGCAGCTGAGTCCAAACTTTGGATTACAAAGGTATTCCTTTCAGGTGTCGTGGATGCTTTAAAACTGGTCATGAGGCTGAGAATTGTGGGCTTGAGAAGAAAAATCTTGTGGCTTCATGGTGGTCGGGGGCCTCATACCAGCATTACACGATAAAGAAATCTGCGGACTCTTCTAAAGAGTTGCTGGATGCTAGGGTTTCTACTATGGCTGGTTCAAATCCTTTAATGGTGAAGAAAGATTCTTCGGATGCCACAAAGGATGTTTCTGTGATTAAAGATGTTGTGATACAAGATGTTGTTGTCTCTTCTGCTGAAAATGGTTTGCTATCTCTTAGCCCGCCGGCTGCTTCACCGTGTGTTGATACATCTATCACCCCATCTACCGGATGTCGTCCTGTGTCCGCAACGGTTGTTGCTCCCTCTACCATTGCTCTTTCTTCCAATCTGGATAGATCGGTGTTGCGCTCTTCGGATTGGTCTGTTGCGGTAGCTAAAGTTGAAGAAGGATGGATTACTGTAAAGGGGAAGCATTCAAAGACATCCAAGCCTTCTTTTGATATGACTCTTCGTTCCCACAAGGCCAGTTGTAAATCTTGAGGGCCCTTGTGGTTGGTTGTTTGAGCTGGTTTTTCTGGCCTTGTCTTTGATTGGGTTGCTTGGTGTCGTTTGGGGAAGACTCTATTTTTTGGTTGTGGCCCTCTCCTCTTTGTTGAGTGGTCAAGTTCTATCCCTTGTTTGATTTGTAAAGGGTTTTGGGTCCCTTCAAAACCTGTTTTTCACATAATCAAAAACAATTTCATATAACTATTCACAAATGAGTAAAAATATTGCCCCAACTTTTGACATTTTACAATTTAAAATCTTATCCATCAAATTTCTAATTGAAAACTTTATTGCAAAAAAAAAAGAATTAATTCAATTAAAAAAACACTTTATTGCAAAATCATAATGACTTGAGACGAGAGGAGATTATCGACGCTTGCATAAACTTTTTATTGAAAATGGATAACACTAAAAGACCCAAAGTCGCACATGGTAGGTGATAAAGAAGAGAAAAACAGCTATTCCGTGAGTGTCGTGATTCTGCTATTCCCATGTCTATTCCTGTGTCTGGTATCCCAGGCAACGCCACGCAACAAACTTATAGGTTTTGGGCATCTGTTTTAGGGATTTTTTTAGCCAGTTCGTGAGGAAAAAATTTCGCAATTTATTGCGGATTTCAATCGTGATTTACGATGTGATTATATGTGATTTAATCGGCAATAAGTCATTGACTTTAGGTCAACGATTTCTGGCACGATTATAGGGCAAAAATCGGGAGCAAGGCCGACTTAATCAGAATCGCAATTAATCGCGATTCAATGCCAATTTTATGCTTCACTGAGTTATAAATAACCTATGGATATATCCCTACAAGCTCCCACTTTCCAAAATCCCAAAAGATCCAGCTGCTCATTTTTTTTGGTTCATTCTATCCCTTCATAATTTTATCAATCCAAACCTTTTTATTCATCTTTATTGTTTCTCTTAATTATAGGGTGCAAAGGGTGTTTCTGTATTTTGAACTGAAGTTAATTTTCTACAAGAGCTTTTAAAATTTAGAAGAAAAGAATTTGATAAGCTCAATACATGGAAATTATAATTATAGAAGCACAATCAAACCAACCTGTTTTTGTTTAATCCTCTCATAAATTCTGCTGTCTTCAGATGTCCATCCCTCTGCAGCACTAATCATCATGATTATCACATCCGCACCCATAGCAGCTGCTTCAGACCTTTGTACTCCTGGAAAGCAAATTGAATGTGAATAATCTGGGATATAAATTAGAATAATAATGGATAAGAAAGCACTCTTTCTCAATTGCAATTTGACCAAGTAGACTTTACAATTGAGAGTAATAAGTGATGACTCCTCGGTGGAAAAGAATGGTTGATTATGTTTTCAATGATTGTTTACCATTTCCTATAGAAATGCAGAAATGGATAAGCATAAGCCATAGATACCTCGAAATATTACATGGATGTTAAGACAGTATAGTGGTCTGGATTTGCCTGTGATAAGTGCACCTCAAATTCCTATGTGAAGTATCTTACCAATGCTTTCAACAAAATCATCCGTTTCCCGTATGCCAGCAGTATCAAGAAGTCTAACAGGAACCCCTTGAACAGCAACACCTGCTTCAACAACATCCCTTGTAGTCCCAGCAATCTCTGTAACAATTGCCCTCTCACTCTACAAATTACAAAAAAGTTCCAAAAATCAATCTTATTTGTCTAGTTGTATTTTCTAAAACAAGAGCAACTAGCAAAATTCCAATATCTTCACTGCATCAAAATTGTTTAACAATATTCAAAAAATGAAGAATCAGAACACACGGAAAATTGGCATCCCTCACCTAGATGACAACATTTACATTTTAAATGGCAAGTACAGTACTGATGCGAGAGTTATTTGCACCCAAAAAAATGACATCCTTTTTAGTTTTAAATTTCAGAAGAACTAAAAGGCTGCAAGAAAGAGCACCATGAGCTATTTTACACATTCATGGTTCAATCATAACAAATACCAAGGCTAAAACCTTACAGAAATGGATATTTAAGACTGAATAGCCTTCGGCAGTATCACAGTACAAGAATAAGCTATTTCTTTGTTTTTTCAATAACTCATCTGGATTTCAATTATTTTGCAACTAATAAGAGTTTTATTGCAGTTAATCAATTTTCTTTAGCCATTGATCATTGTATCATATACTAATTTTACCACATAGCAGACTATATTTGTCTCTTATATACAATTCAGACACAACATTGGTATTAACATGTAGACAATATTAATACAATTATATTATTTGAGGAAATTTAGGCACAAGATGTTCTCGCTAGCAGACCTTAAGATTGTTCCTTTCTCTCAGATTGCCACAACCAATGCACAGGTAATCAAAATGACTTCAAATAATTACTAGCCTAGGATTCCCATAGCTTTTCTTAAATAGAATTCTGAGGAAATAGTGAAACTAAAGTTGGTAATCTAACCTACTTTGCTCCATGCATTGAGAAGGCTGGACTTCCCTACATTTGGTCTTCCGACTATTGCAACCTGCAAAAAGTTAAAAGAGGCAGAATTAAAGATTTATGAAGATAACTCAGAAAAATAGTAATACCTATCTTCATAACGGAGCCTGGGAATGGTATCCTAAGTGCATTTTGAAATTGAAGATTAGAATCCAAATACATGAACTTCCTGCCTATGGCCAGTTTGTTCCCACAGGCCCCTGACATTGTCATAGTAATTTAAAATTTTGATGGAGAAGGATGTTAAGATACAAAAAACAAATCTGTAGGCATGTGTCTTCAGGGAATATAGAATAATATTATAGTGTTAAACAAAGATGAAAAGGATCAAAAGAAGAAGTGTGACACAATATACTTAAATTCTATATTCTCCAGAACTTCATGATTTACCCTCACTGGATATTTATTCAAATTTGCAAGCATTAGCAGTATTTATTACTAGCACTATGTTGCAAATGGATTTTGCATACTCTTTACTTATTCAACTTACAGACACTGAGAAGGCTACATTCCCCTAAACAAAGACATGAATAGGAGTGTTAGTACCATGCACCAGTGAAATATCTTATACTAGAGTACCATGCAACCAGTGAAATATCTTATACTTAGTGAAATATCTTACACTTAGAGATCAGTACATGAAAAAATACCTGCAAGCCAGTCTGGAGTAGCTGACCACGATTTGCAGTTTCCAGGGCTTGATGCACTTGCTGCCACATTTCATTTATTCTAGAAATCAATAATCTTGTGTCCAAAGGTGGCATTTCATCATCAAAATCCAAACGAGCTTCAATCTCTGCCAGCATTTCAATACACTGCATTCTCAAAGATTGCACTAAGGAAGACAATCCTCCCTGTCACATAACATATAAACCAATAAAATATGCAACATTCTGTCAATAAAAAACATTTCATTAAATTTGATAAAAATGATCAGAAAAGCCACAATTACTAGCATACCATTCAGTTTTTCAAAGCACATGTTTGCAGAAAATGTTGATGTGCAACTTCTAAACTTTTTACAGAACATGCATGCTACATTAAGTACAATATCAAGCATACTTGTGTATGTTTAAGAAAAATTACATAAGCTGCAATCACTGGGAATACCTGTATGCCTGCTAAAGCAGTCTCTGCAGCGGTCACTGATTTTGCAGAAATTAGCTGGGCCACATTCTCTGCTTGAGAAAGATCTAGGCGCCCATTTAGAAATGCACGCAGTGTGAACTCCCCTGAAACAAATTGAAGTCTAATCAGAAAAAATCCTCTCATTCTGTATACATGAAAGATAGTTTAGACTTATAATCTACGTTATTCAAGCCCTTTCTCTACCTACGCAAATTTCAAAGTTGCGAGTCATTTCAACTTAGGAGAACCCACTATTCCAAATAGTAGAAGACTTGCTCACTGAACCTGGATAAGCTTCTGGCACACTGACAATAATGCATCCTAGTAAAAGAAGGCTCTGGCCAATCAAGAAGTTAGGGTTGGGTTTGAAAATGGTCTACATGTAGGAATGAAACATGGCAGACATCATGACTAGGCTGGTATTAGAGCATATAGCCACTACAGACTCTAGAGGATACCAAATTGCTTCAAGGGTGACCTTATGGTGTGCTCAGTAGTTGATTTTCACATTCTGGAGCCTAGCACAGCAAGTTTTGGTACATAATAGCTCTAGAGTATTTAGTACCACATTTATTTTTTGCATGCTTTACGCCATATTAAATCTTGGTATCGATTGGATTTTTTAATCACTTGCATTACTAATTTTAATAATTCCTTGTGTTCAGACCTGAACTACGAACATACCCTGGGCCTATTAATTGTTACAAACACATATATAAAGGGAACTGATGATTGATATTCTTCAAAATTTAATGTGTATAATAAGTATGCTGCCCACACTCTAATATGCAATATAAAAGCTGAAAGTCTAACTGCATCAGTTTTAGGAGCACATGAGAGCTCTAGAGCATCTAAAACTGTGTTTAAGATGGTATACTATTGTAGGTGTTGGTGATCTGAGCTGTAGACCCCAAAATCCCTAAGCCTGGATAGTCTCCCAAGTGCCAGGGGTGTCCTATGTTCAGGTTGGGTAACTTAGGACCAATTGCTAAGGTGGGTAAGACCTCCTTCATTTCTGGCTCTGCAAGACCAAGGGGGTTTCCCTAAGGTGCTCTAATAAATATTATCACAGAAACACAAAATTTACCTTGACACATACCATACCCATTGCATAGTGCACCCCTATTTCAGTTGTCACTTGATGCCTATATGCTGGTTTAAAAGACTAAAGGTTAACCAGCTTATTAAAATAGATGATTTGCCACAAAAACCATCAATGGATGTGCTTTAAAATAACCCCTTGGATGTTATAAAAATTAAACATGGCAGTTGGAGCACACTAAATCTAATAAAACTGAAAAAGTGTTTAAATGTATTTTGAGAGTGTAAAGGACAATGGGGAGCAAAAGTTAGTAACAGACCAGTGTCTTTATCCAATCGGGCAACAGAGCTTCTGAGTTCATTCAAACATGCAATAACTGAAACCATGGTGATACCTTAATCAAGACATCACAAAAGACTATGCCTTTCAAAATGCATAGACGAGCTACGCTTTACACATACATTGAAAAAAAAAATTGATAGTTGCAGACCATTAAATGAATCTACTAAATAATTCAAAAACATAACCATACATTTCCTTTATTGCTCCAAGAAGATACCATGCAAAAGCTTTACAGGGACTTTACAGTAATCTGGCTGACTAGCTAATCATAAACACATCAAAAAATGTACACCATGCACAGAGAGAAACTCAATCAAGGGCAAATCTAACTTTAATCATCCAATCTACGATGGTTACATCTCTTATTACATATTTGAGATAAAACCAGATCATTACAATAAAAAAGATGCAATACCCAAATCTAGAACTATGAACCCTCTAGTTTTGCTGCACGATTCCTCTTTCTGCTACACCCTTCTGCAGTCCAAAGTTGTCCTCCTCTAAATAATGAAAGTCAATGTGCATATATCCTTCTGCAAATCGCCCGAAAAGGGAAACATGCAGACTTGGTTAAGGACTCTGAAAATCCGTGATATCCTGCAAACATTGCTGGCAACCATGTCTGTCTGCTAGAGTTCAATCATATTTAAAACCCAAATCTTCCATGAAACAGATGCAAGGCTATTGTTGTCACAAAAGTTTGCACCCTTACTGAGCTATCAACTCAGCAACCTCGTGAAACATGGAAACAACCCCAAAGTGTGGGACCTTGCACAATGGAGTTGAATCTCCAAAGAAGGCAGGCTTCCTTCTCAATCCAAGTGTAGGTGTCGAACCAACTCAACACTCCAAATTCTACTTCTAAACCTATCCTAACAGCTTGCATAGAAAAAGAGGAGAAGGAAATGCTAAAATGAAAGTAGGTGATGCACCAAGATAAGAGATGTCCCTCTCCCCACCCCGAAATGACACAAAGAATCAATTGAAATACTGTGGAGATCCACAAATTTCAGTTTCATGAATGACCCCAAACGCATGTATGGAGGTTAGAATTTGTTGAATGTCAAAGGAGAGAAGGTTTCCCACAAGTCACACTCGGAAACAAGTTAACACAGCATATACATGAGAGAAAGCCACAAATCATACAATTATAATGAAGGTAAGGAAACATACACAACATGCATAAGTTGAAGAGAGGCAAGAATGATAACTTCAATTTATTCTCAAGCCAATGACCAAACTTACAATTGCAGAAATGCAAGAAAATATACAAATCTTCGAAAGAAGTGAAAGAGCAGAGAGTAGCTCAAGCCAGCACAAGGAGAACCCTTTACAATGACGCTTAATAGCCTACATATACCAAATTGGTTGCAGAGGAGAGACCAAGGTCAAGGAGAGGAGAACTTGACCCTAGTGTGCACAAAAGAATGTCAGTCAGGGAAGACAGGGAAGTGCGCAAACCTGACATGGTGTGCATGCAAGCAACCTAGCCATACCTTGACAAGGTAATCCCAAGAAGAAAAGTACTTCTAGAAGGTGGATTGCCTGACATTCCAAAGTCAGAGCATGCAGGCTTGACATCAAGGCATTCAAGTAACCATAAATAAGCATGGCTTGTACTCCACCTGATGGCAATCCTGCAAAAGCATTAAATGTGCCCCTATAGCTCCATGAATAAAAGTAGAAAAGTTGCAAGGGTTGGTGAAGCATTAAGAACCTTGAGTGTTGATCACATCATCAGGAAGTGTCGCAAGTCATCGAAAGTTGGACGTCGGGCCCTCAAGAAAACGTTGCAAGGGGAGAGGAGTCGGGAACCCCAGAGTTCTGGTATTCTGGGGTCTGAAGGCAAGGCTTGGAACTTGGGGGTCCCAGAATTCCAGGGTCAAGAAGGAAAAGGATTGGAACCTGGGGGGTTCCAAGATTCCAGGGTCTGAAGGAAAGGCTTGGAACCTAGGGGTTCAGAGATTCCAAGGTCAAGAAGGAAAAGGCTTGGAACCTGGGGAATCTGGAATTTCAGGGTCAAGAAGGAAAAGGCTTGGAACCTAGGGGTTACGAGAATCCGGAGTCAAGAAGGAAAAGGCTTGGAACCTAGGGGTTACGAGAATCCGGAGTCAAGAAGGAAAAGGCTTGGAACCTAGGGGTTCTGAGATTCCAGGGTTTGAAGGAAAGGCTTGGAACCTAGGGGTTTCGGGATTTCGGGGTCTGAAGGCAAGACTTGGAACCTAGGGGTTTCGGGATTTCGGGGTCTGAAGGCAAGACTTGGAACCTAGGGGTTCCGGGATTCCGAGGGATGGAAGGAAAAGGCTTGGAACCTGGGGGTTCCAAGATTCTGGGGTCATGAAGGAAAAGGCTTGGAACCTGGGGGTTCCAGGATTAACCCGAGGGTTCCAGGATTCTGAGGTCAAGAAGGAAAAGGCTTAAGACCTGGGGGTTCCGGGATTCCGGAGTCATGAAGGAAAAGGCTTGGAACCTGGGGATTTTGGGATTTCAGGGTCATGAAGGAAAAGGTTTGGAATATGGGGGTTCTGGGATTCTGGAGTCATGAAGGAAAAGGTTTGGAACCTGGGGCTTCTGGGATTCCAGGGTCTGAAGGCAAGATGCGAAGGACCTAAGCTGCCTGATGATGAAAGAACACTTGAGCATTTTCATGATTCCCTATTGTGGCGCTTGATCAACAGAGGTAGTACTAGTCCATAGAATGTATCTTTGATCGATTCTCACTAATGGACCAGGGTGTCATAAAATGTCAACAGCTATCACAAAAAATCATGATCTAGGGTTCTGCAAAATTGCAAATAATAGCTGAGGTATGGGTGTCGTCATTTTCCTTTGGATTCGTGCTAAAATGCATTTAAATCCTTTCCTAGTCTTCTTTGGGTAGATATCTGGTAGTTGCAGGAATAAATGGCATTGAAGAGAGGTAATGCATTTAAATCCTTTCCTAGTCTTCTTTGGGTAGATATCTGGTAGTTGCAGGAATAAATGGCATTGAAGAGAGGTGCGTGGAAGAATTTGTGCCTTTTGGGGCTTCATATAGCCTATTGATAAAGCATCAATCCGTCACTTACCACCCTGACAATCAGCCTTAGAACATGGTCATTAATTTTTTTCATATCCCGATAAGACCTTTATTGTCAGGCATCGGACCTTGAGCTAATCACACGTTGTATACCAATTGGGCCTAGAAGACCATGAAAACCATTGATGCCCCGATGATACAATCCTTTGTCAAGCATCGAGCATCAACAATCAAGCATTGTGTTACCATTGAAATGCTTGCCAAGAGGAAGGAGAGGATGAAAGATGCCAAAAGTCCGACCTTTGACAATAACATCAACATGACAATAGCAAGATGATGTGATGGAATGGATGACATCATCAAAAAGGGCAATAATGCCTGCATGATGTCAAAAGAAACACAAAGATTTGACGGATCGGGGATGGAAGGGAAGGTAGGAGGTTAGAGGAAAGCTGAAAAACTTAGAAAAATTTCGAAATGGGCTAGGGAAGATGTCAAAGATTGGAGATTGGAGATACTACTTGACATGTGCCAAAAGTGGCAAAAAGGAACGAGAAACTCTAAACTCTTATAAGGGAAATAGGTAGAAAGAATCAAAATGTCAGACTTTTAAGGTTTGCTTGAAATGGTAGATGGGTAAGGAGGGACATGAAAGTTTGAAAATCGGAAAGTCAAGGAATTAGGGAGTCCAGGAAAGAAATGCCAAGGTATGGATGGATTAAGGAGTCTAAGAGTTCAACAAGTTAAATACTTAGGCCCATAAAGATTTTCAAACTTCAAGAATCAAGAAACCTAAGGAACGGATGCTTGAAGAGAAAGGCAAATAAAGGGAATTGTTGATGACCCAATGGATCAACAAATACAACACTTAGCCAAGAATACTCTTGAGACTTCAAGGATCAAGGATTCGGGAAATGTGTGCTAAGAAGGTAGGGGTGTAAAGGAAATGTCAAATCTCCAAACTTCAAAACACAAACATTTTTCAAGTAATGGAGATTAGAAGTCAAACTATCGGAGGATGATAGGAGGCTTGACGAGAGGAAGGACTCTAAAAGTTCGAACTCTAATAATGACATCAACAAAAGTACAATGGCATCAACATGATGTCCCCAAAGGAAAAGGATCAAGGAAGAGATGATGATGCCAACACGGCATCGTTGTCGGGGATCAAGGGTTAGGAAGGTGAAAGAAAGGGTGCTTAAAAAGGCATGGAAGCAAGGGAGTCGCCAATGGGCTTAAAATCCAACAAACAAATACACAGGCATAAGGTAACCTTGAATGTCCACACCCAACAAAATCAACACTTGGGCAATTTTTCAAGGCCTCTAAGCAAGGTTTCAAGAGTAATAGGAAAAGCATACCGATATGGATTTCCTAAAACTGCTACACTCAAACAACCTACACACTTGGCCATTTTTGGGTTTCCCAACTTGGGTATTTGACTAAGGAATGAAAGAGAAATTGAACATCCAAAGGCACAAGAATAAGCTACAACTAACCCACTTAGGATTTCTCAAATCGGTTATCACCCCAAATTACTCAAACACACTGCAAATATATTCAGCAAAATAGTGCAAGATGAAATGACAACAAAATGGGGTGCCATGTTGGCTCTATTAGGGACATGTGTCTCTTGTAGGCACAACAAAAATCTAGATCTCTGAGAGAAGACCAAAACTACAACGACCAAGACGGACTAACTAACACTTGATGACAAAAAACGGTCATGACTACACAAATGCAATAGAATATATACAAGACAGCACAATATGGACAAGGACAACAAATTGCAGCCAATGACATGAAGGTGCAATAAACATTGAAGACGTGGCTACACAAAAACTTACCACTTTATTGTAGGTCAAACCCTACAATATACCAATGGCACATGGCCATGAACAAACTACTCCATCTGCTTGCCTCTATCAAAGACAAGCCTACTAAAGGAGTCGATCTCCCTCAAACCAAAAGTATCATTACTTCCAAACTGCATTAAATGAGGCCTCATGTTTCCATGCATCAACTTATTATTGCCTCCAAAAGAGTGAACATCAACCCCACTATCAATTTTGCCATTATATGGCAGCCACATAACATAGGCCACCACACTACTTTGCACTACATCTCTTTCTATAGTAGCTAGGGGCAACACTTGAAAACTTGTATAAGCATCACAATAATTCATGGTATCTTCATACCAGCTGACCTCCATGGATGAATTGAGGCAGAAAGAGAATGCCTCCAATTCACAATGCAAAAAAAATATGCCTCTTCATTGAGTTGATCTACAAAAGGAAGCTTGTCCAAAATGAAACTCAAGCATATATGAAAATTGCGCAACCCACTAATCATTAACCTGGTGAATTTGTTGCTGCTCAAAATTACTACAAGCTATATCAAACTCAAGCACACTTCTATCCACAATATGAGAAGCTACATCTTCATCATCAAGAAAACTTCATATTCAATTCCATTCACCTTAGGGACAGTAGGCAACCAATGAACCTCACTATCACTTATATTGATTCAATCAACATTAACACGACACTTTGGATCAAGAGACACCTCTAGCAAAAAGCTATACTCTTCAAATTGCCTCGTTTCATCTTTCCTATCCTGGCAATCTGTTGTAACATGTGTTGCCACAATCAGACTTATGACACACTTCTTCCACGTTCAACACTACAACAACACTTTCATATGACCCCATTGAAGCGCATTGAGCATGAGGAAGACTACATGGTGCACACCAAACAAGGATGTTCTCATATGAATCCATATGATCAGCCATTTCATGTTCTTCAAGCGAAAACTCTTTAAATTGAAATTCATCAATTGTACAAACACTTGTGACATTTCCTTCCCATGTACAACTCTACCTACGTTGTCCTCATGCAAACAATCACAACCAAACATGGAGAGGAGGGCAAGAGATCAAACAAGACACTCCCTTGTTCATCATTTGTATATCCAATATGTCTATGCATTGCATAATCAGCTATTATAGCTACTTCACCTAATGACTCTCTTGCAAACACATCTTCGTCACTGCCCAGCTACTGCAACAAACAACAGGATCATATCTCTCAATCTCAAGTTGCATTCCACCATTAATTTCTTCATTGCAATCACCCACAGATAACTAATCCAACTAAAGGAATGTGCAAACATTGTCACTTTCATCTATACTGCTCTCACATATTGCACCAACACTTTCTTCTACCTACCTACAAATACAATCATCATTTGATATTGTGCTTCTACTTGATGCCACCTTCATACAATCACTGCCTACAATAGCATGTTCGCCATCAATAATATCTATTCTTCAGGATAATGATTTTGCAATTGAATCCTTTCTCAATCTGTCAACAAAATCAAGGAACATGTATGCCTGCTACATGTCCAAATTAAATTCTTCCCGTATTGAACCAGAACCTAGATTAACATCATATGCTCCAAGAAACACATCAATACAAGCAGGCATGTTAGGTCAGAAATCATTTGGGATCTTGGAAAGGGCAACAGCCATGCTAGACTCTCCTTGCCGTTTGATGTTTGCCAATTTTTTGACACGAGTAGCAAGGTCTAGATGCAAAACAAATTCTTCTTCAAATGCAATCACAAGCTGATTCCACAAGGCAAAATAACGCTTGGGAAAACTATGATATTAATCTTATGGCTTTCTATGAAAGGACCCAACAAAAAATCTCATCCACATGTCTTCATCCTCAAACTGAAAGCTTTCCATAAAATCTGAAAATGCCTCAACGTTTGTCCCCTTCACTAATATCATACCCATCAAATATAGGCATCTAGTTGTAGACCTTGGCTGTCATACTTTCATTTCATTATCAATCCAATACATTCCTAGCCATTTATAAAGAGTGTCCAATGGAATGGCAAGGGACTAAGTAACCTCATCTTTTGTAGCAGTAGGAAGGCCATTGGATTGTGATGCATTGATTCCTTCTTCGCATGGTATCTTTGACCGTATGGTTGGCTGTGTGAGTTCCTTGGGAGTTATGTGTTGTGAGCGGGTAACTCATGTTGATCTTTGTCAGCACTATCCATATCTTGAAAACCCAGATCACTTGCATCATAGTCATTGCATTCATCTTCTCCATTCACGAAGTCATATCCTAATGCATCATATTGAGCATCCTCTTCTTCATGATACTGAGACCAATCCTCCTCATAAAGATCTTCCTCTCTACTCATTGAAAAGGCATTTGGATTACTAAGGGCAGCAAGTTAAGCTTATCCAACAAAATGTTTGCAAGAAGTTGCTGGTCTTGTTTAAGGTGATGCAATACCTCCTTATGTTCAACTTCTTCATTGTATGACCTCTAAAGAGAAATAGGACATTGGCCAGTATCATATGTTTCTTCATCTATAAAACTCATGCTAATATTTTTTGCATTGGAATTTTTATCCACATTCATCTTATCAAGCTGCATAGGGATTCGACTCTTTTTGATTGAGCCTCTTTCTACTCAATAATTGCCATTTGTTTTTGTGTCTCCATTCTGAGCTGATCTAGCATTTCATCTAGTTCATCATTACAATCATATGATGTGCTGGGAGAGGAGGAAGATTGGCGAATAGGATATGCAGTACAATATCTATCCATATCCCTTCTACCAACAACGATACCATTTCTTTCTTTATAATCAGACATAAAAATGTGTATATTTTCTGATTAGGCTACTAATTGACTCCTCAGAAATATGCAGTTGTTGATTTCTACAATCAATGCACCAATTATTTCTACCCACAGAAATAGCTACTGAGATTGGATAGGTGGGTTTATACGACTTACCATTACTCTAAAGTTTCCATGATGGATGTCTTTGTGTACTGGTTGAAGCTACATTTGCTACTTGTCGGTACCCGGCGTGCCTTCTCTCCATCACAAAGTCTACTAATTTAATTTTTAATTTTGGGTCCATTTGTACACATGCCGAATCAGTAACCACCTGCACAACATTGGATGCCCCAACCTCCTCTATGGCATCTCTCAAAATATGAAACTAGAATTTTGCATCCTTGCACTTCCTAGAACAATCAATGGCTCCAAGGAAATATGAGCCAACTCAACACGTGACTATGATGCTAAAAATATAAAACTAAATAAAGCAAAAATTATGCTAATGACCATTAAAATACTAAGTAAATAATAATTAAATATTCAAATACTCTCCCTTAATGGTCATTCTATCAACGAACTACCCTACAGAAGACACTGCAGGTATTTTGATCACAAACGCAAAAGAACACTCTGTTGTGGCGGAAACCCTCCCAGGATCTACAAAGTGTGAATGATCAAGAATACTAGAAGCCATCCAACCTGATGTTGGGTATCCAAACTAAAACCTGAAACCACGATTTTTAGGAAAAATCAGCAAACCCTCCAAAAATAAAATTACAAATCATCATTTTTTGTGGAAAAAAGTGGTAAAAACCCTAAACAGGACCAAAAACCTTGAAAAGTCGCACGGCAAGACCCAAAACATCACGTGGTAAAACACGAGACATCACGCGGTAAAACATCAAACATCATGTAGTAAAACTCCAGACATCACGTGGTAAAACACCAAACATCACGTAGCAAAATACCAGACATCACGTGGTAAAACAGCAGACATCATGTGGCAAAATACCAGACATCATGCGGCAAAAGCCTAATTTTTGAGGAAAAAATCAAGCAAAACCCTCCTATGATTTATTATGGAAAAAATCAGAAAACCGACAAACAATTTTTTAGGAAAAAATCGTGAAAACCCTGCAACTTGTAGGACGAGAGGCTTCCCCAGAAAAAATTAATAAAATCCAGAAATATTTTTTTAAGGAAAAAAAAAAACCAATTTTTTTTTTTAAGGAAAAATATTTAAACCCTGAAATAATTTTTTTTCGAAAATCTGCCGAACACCTTGGTACCCAAAACATAGATGAGAATTGCGGCATTCACCTTGCTAAAAAAAAAAACCTTGCAAAAACTCCCATGCACATCACGGCCCAGAATGCAAGAAAAACTACCCACGCAAACTGTCAATGAAAAATGCGTGAAAATCGCAGAACCTGACTGAGAAAAAAATCACAAAATTTGTAGAAACCCAGAACATGCTAGAAGAAACACGGATCGTAGTTTAGAAAAAATCCCGGAAATCACCAGTTGCTGCCGTAGTGCACAAGTCATAGATGCGTGGAAAAATCACGCAGTTGGACCCAAGAAAAATGAGACAAAACAAGAAAACGCCAAGTCGCAACACCAAAAAAAATCCGCAAGTTTGAAAAGAAAATGCGTTTTGGTTTCCTTTATTCACGCAAAATCTGCAAACAACGCCCATGAAAAATCGTGATATGTGCAGACGTGAAAATTGTGCTGCAAAACACAGAATAGAGGGCCGAAGAAAATCACGGAAAATAACAAAACTTCACGCCAAAAACCAGATGCCCACAAACTTCACAGAAACAAACTCGCAAAAATACAGTTGCAGGAATACCCACGAATTGTAGAAACAAGCCCGTGAATATCCACCCTAAAAACGAACACGACCCTATAGAAAGGAACTTCAAAATTTCCTGCTTCACGAAAAAAATCTTCTTGGAAACAATTCGCCCAAAAAAAAACTTTCTAAAAAATTTCACTCAAAAAATTTCAATAAGAAATATTTTTAGAATTATAAATTCCATGCTCTGCGATCTGGAACCTTCCCAAAATCCTCGGTCCTCCCATGGGGGAGTCAGACCCAATCTGGCTCTGATAACATGAAAAATTAATTGAATACACAATCGGATAACTTTATTCAGTTATAGAGCCGTTTAAATAGGCAATTACAAATGGTGATGTTTCTAAAAAAGAAACAACCGCTTCTAAAAATAGAGGCTAAAAATAGAAAACTAAATAAAGCAAAAATTACACTAATGACCATTAAAATAATAATTAAATATTCTAATATGATGTTGATAAGTGGCCAATGTCTAATACCTGTCCACCCATTCATGACAATAGAGCAAACTATTGTGATCCAACATTGTCGAATGTCCTCCATCACCACACTCACCTTGGAATATTCTTTGTCAAGGAGTGCAGTGTGTAGTTTAAGTTCTTCAAGGGGAACAAACAAGGTACCAACACAAGCCACATCTCTAAACATTTGTTTGAAGGAGAATGTGCTACATGGAATGGGATGGCATAAGCATAGAAAATTTTGGTTATGGAGAACTGCCACATCTCGTGAATGCACATTGAACAAATTTGCAAGTGGATTTGGTTGCTCACTAGAAGTACCAGTAGTCTTCCTCTTCCCTCTTGTGGAAATATGAATATCACTACTAGTACTAGTTGATGTGTTTTTTATGCACCTCAAACACAAAATAAAACACCAAGGTATTCTATCCTCTCTTGAACATAGAAAACTCATATGCTATACAACGTGATCAAATGAGATGACTCCAAGGTTTACAATGTGAACTATGTAACTTAAATGATGTGGATAGACTCAATGATATGATGTGATTTTGCTAGAATCACAAGGGGACTTACGTTTTGCTTGAACTTTGTTGTGTTGTGACATTTCACACATCGCCCCATTGCAAATGGTGACCCCCTACTTTTTAGGCCCTCTCAATCTTTTGGTTTTGGTTTTTGGGTCTTTTGCAGCCATTTCGTCAACCCTCTGAGTTTGCAAGTGTTTGGAGGGCAGTTTGATCAAGTCTGCAGCTCGTTTGAGCAAATTTGGTGAAGTCTAGAGCATGCTTTGTCTGTTTTAGGGTTTTCACCTTCGGACTTGAATTTGAGGCCTTTCCTTTAGGGTTTTGCAAACACTGAGTGTTGTATTGGAACCAAGACCCTCTAGGGATCCTGCACGTGAAATTTGAGCAAATTCTGAGCAACTTTCTATTTTTAAAAAGTTCTTATTTTTTAGGGATTTCACTACCTCCCGGATTGGTCTTATTTTGCCAAAAATCAAACTTACTATTTTTAGTATCTTTGCGTTCTGTTTTTCCCTAACTCTTACATCTTGAAACACTTTCTATTTTTGGAAAGTCTATTTGTAGCAGGTTCTCAGCAGGCAAACACTGAGACCGAGCATTCCTAAACAATCCTAAATCTGGAAAAGTCAAAAAGCAAGCTAAATGGATCAAAAAATGGCTAAGTATGGGCATCCATACTAGAAGTGGAAAGTAGCGTGAAAATCTTCTAAGTCTGGCACATGGAAAATCACTCCAATTCCCCAAAATGGCATCCTGATTGAGAAAATGTTTAAAACTAAGTCCTGACAGAGGCAGGTCAAAATTCCTTCACCCAGGCAAAATGGCGCCCAAGGAAGGTGATGGGCGTTGAATGGAGGTGGTCTGGGAAAACTAAAGAATTGCGAAATTCCTTGGCCAAGTGAAATTGGCACCCATGTCCTAGGTAGGGCGCGAAATTGGAGTCTTCATGGAAAATTGGAAAATCACAAATTTCCTTGCTCAAGGCAAAACAATGCCCAAGTAGTCAAAAGGGCGCCAAATCCATGGTGCCTTGGAAAAGTCTAAAAATGCAAAATTCCTTCCTAGAGGCAAAACAACACCCATGCATAGAGGAGGGTACCAAAGTGGTCAAGGCATGGAGAGTTTAGAAAATGCCAAATTCCATGGCATGGTGGAAATAGCACCCAAGGGGCTAGGTAGTGTGCCAAAAGGAGGTTGTCAAGGAAAGATTTAAAAGCATGAATTTCCTTCATCAGGTGGAAACAGCACCCTAGTTTAGGAAGGGGCACCAAAATGAATGAAGCAAGGAAAACTTACAAAATACCAAATTCCTTGGCAGGAGCAAAATGGCGCCCAAGTGTTGAGGATGGCGCCAAAATCAAGGCATCAAGGAAAACTTGAAAAGTTGGAAATTCCTTCGCTAAGTGGAATCACGCCCAAGGAAGAAATTGAGAGAAGGAAAATCCCCTCAAGGAAGAATTCAAAATTTCCCTCCCAGGCATGGAAATTTGCAAAAGAATAAAGAAATTTCAAGACGAGAATAAAAATTGGCCAAGTGAGAGAAGTTTTCTCTAACCTAAATCCTGGAGCTTAAAATGAAAAATTCCTAGAAAAATAGGAAAGGTAAGTGTTGGAAATTCCTTCCTTCAGGACAGAATTCCAGGAAAGGTGAAAATTAGGCTAAGTGCTAGAAATTCCTTCCTTCAAGATGGAATTCCAAGCAAGGAAGAAATCACACCCAAGGATGAATTGAAGATAAAATTTCTAAGGCAAGGAAGGAATCAAGGATGAACTGAACAAGAAATTTGCCCCGGGGAAAAATTTTGAAAAATCCATTTTTGGGCATCAAAAATCATCCCAATTTCAAAATGATGATAGATTTGGATTTGTGAGAGAATTTTCTCTCCTGGACCCTAGAACCCTAATTTGAAATTTTTCCTATAAAAATAGGAAATGTGCAGAATTGATGAAAAATCTTCTCCAAGGCAACGAAAATTCAAAATCTCGGGAAAATTCTTCCCAGATAAACTTTTCTCTCTCCAAGGGTTTCTCGCCAAGTGGCAGCAGGGTCAACGCATGAAGAATTAATGGAGCATCTTTCGCATGTAGCTGTCACATTTAAGGCATTATGGCAGATTCCTTTTGCATGCAGTCGTCGCATGTGGAGATGATGGTGCATTTATAGCACGATGGGGTGATTTGTGCATGGAGGAATATTCAGTGCATGTTGAGCGAATTTAGTAAAGAATGGTATATTTAATGCATTTTCAATACCAATTGTAATGGGTTGGAATTAATTGTATATGGGCGTAATGGGCATTTATTGTTGATTCCTACCTTGTTGCATCATGAGTGGGGAATCTTTCAGGGGAAAACCCTAATTAGGGTTTTGCATGTAGCCAAGGATTGAAGCCTATATAAAGGGGTGACCCCCTCATTTGTAAAGGAGGGAGATTTGTATGAAATTGTTGCAATAAGCTTTGAGTTAATAACAGTGAAAAATTTGTTCTCTGATGGTGTCCACTTAAGTTATTTTTCAAAACTTGCATGGTCTCACCTTCCTCACTTAGAGTAGAAGTAGTATAGTGCTTTGATTTCAATGGAGAATGTAATGGTGTTTGATGAACTTCCATGGTTCATACTTTTTGCATCTTGTTGATTACAAGTTACAGTGTAAAGTTAGCCTAAACCTCCAAATCTATGCTAAGTTCGATTGTGAAAAGTCGTTTGGATTGCGTTGTGTTGGGTATTCAAATGCACTTTCTCAATGCCAAAATCCTTCAACATCCTCAGAAGATTGCACCGGTTCTTGCGGAGTTGTAGTTAAACTTGGCAAAGCAGAGCTTGGTTTATCTAGAATTTGTCCACTAAAGCATTATCTATTGATATCACTGCACTTAGGAGTAGATTTAGATCTTTCTAACCCTTTCCCCTTTATTTACAGTTCATTTCAATTTAAGCAAAAGCATCACAGAATTGCCATATCCGATGATGAAGTTCCACGCCATAGCAAAGTGAAAGAACGATCCAAACGTAAGGCCCCTTGGATTACCAACATATCACATCAAACCAACTGAGTCACGTCCGTAGCATAAAGGAACCTTGGAGTCGATTGTTTGAACTCACGGCAATCTTAGCATACGATCTTACTTTGATCAAGAGAGAGTGAAGTGACCATTAGGCAACTTTACTCTGTGTTCGACGTTGTCATAAAAAACACGTCAACATGCTGGAATATGGACTTTAACTTAACTTTGGAAAATAAAAGACAAACGAGGTAAAGGATTTAGAAAGACTACGCTACTCCTAAGATCAATGATGACAATGAATGTGTTCCTTAGATAGACAAACTCCCCTCAAACCAAGATTTGCTTCGCCATTAAGACCAACTACACAAACTTGATGCAATCTTCTAAAGAAATGGAAGATTTTTGCATTGCAAATACATCACTCAAATACCCAATGCTAGCGCAACTTAAACAAGTATCCACAATTGAACTTAGCAACAATGAGGTTTAGTCTAACTTTGCATTGTAGCTTACAATCAACAAACTACAAAAAGTATGAACCAAGGAATTCATCACAATATCTTCATAAGCATCCACCATAATCAATGAACTCTAATTAATTTTGAGAAGTGACAAGAAACCATGCAACATGTAGAAACAACACAGTGAAATTCACCACTCTTCAATGAAAATCTTGTATTAGATTCAACAAGCCTTGGCAACAATTTCTCCTTTCCTCCTCCTACTCTACTGCTACCACTATCTACAACTATTACCTATTGTCTATTAACCTTTACAATTGAGAGATTTGAGCCTTATATAGAGGTCTCATTACATTTTGAAGGCTCAAATTGATTCTCCAATCAATGGCCAAGATTTAATAGCAAAACCCTAATTAGGGTTAGTTACAACTAACTCTTTCTTGACCAATGAAATGATTACAACATTTGGGACACATGTCCTCCTTTTAATTCTAACCAATGAATGATGAGGTTAGGTACATAAAATAATATTTGATAGTGTCATATGTCACTTGCTCCACCTTGGATAAATCAGGTTCAATGCATCTGGACATCCTGATTTGGCACGACTTGAGTAGGTTGATGATGACAAGGATGCCACCTCAGCTACATCATACAAATCATCACAAAGTGTTTGTAGTTGAGCAATATCTCTTGATACTCAACATTTCCAGTCGCTTGATGTGATGATGGTGGGTATAGGGCATATTCTGAAATTGTATCATCTTTGAAATCAAGCTAACTTTGATTAACTCTTCTGAAATTATCTCCTTGATTATACTTTCTCTTCCATTTCCATACTTGGGAGTTCACCTTGCTTATGTATTTCACCTTGATCATACTACCTCCCAGTAGTCCTTGTTCTTGATATGTGTACACACACTTGATGCTTAATCTTGACCTCTCCATATCTTTAACCTGAATGCCTTCACTTCTTGTAGGGATCTGTCCAAGGCGTATTATTCTTGAATACCTTGAGATCGTTTGATCCACCTCCTTGTGTTGCATCTCCATCTTGATGATATGATGTAGACCTTGTGATACCTATGCTTGATGTATTTGACTTTGACCATCCTGACTTTCTTCCTGATTATCTTGTATTGATGTAGGGGCATCTTCATGGTATACTAGCCTTGAATGTAGAGTCTCTCACTGTGAAGCGATCCCTCATTGATCTTTCCCTATGCGGGCAAATCACCCTTAAAGTATCATCCATTTGGATCTTGGATTTCCAAAGGAAATTCAAGTCCATCTCCATTGTGTAACTTATCTTGATCATCTTCTGACGTGGTGAAGTTATCCTTCTTGCCTTGAAAAATCCTTTGTAATATGATGCCCATCTTCCAGGTCTTGAGTTTTGATGTTGTTGATTCACCTCCTATACTAATAATATCCTTGGATTTCTGAAGGAAATTCAAGGTGATAGCAAAATTCCCCTTGATCTTCATTTGAATACTTTGATATTATAAGCTCCTTGCGTTGAAGACCTTGAACTTGTAGAGAAATCCTTTGGTAGTAGCTGCATCCTTGAAGTTGTAATGTTTGATTCCTTGTCCTGCTATCTTGATGTTCATTTTGCACACAATTGAATCCTTCATCACGAATGTCTTTAAGCCCTGAGATTATGATGTAATAAAGCACATCTCCTTGCACAATCTTGTGAAATCTTCTCCTTTGAGTCACTTCTTTGTATACTTGTACCTGCTGATGAAGTCTTCCTGCTTGCATTATAACACTTGCTTTGCTGAAATGTTCCTTGTCTTGATAACTCCTGTCTCTTGCTTGACTTGAAACTCTTGAATTTATCTCCCTTTTCTCCTCGCTTCATGCTTTTCATTGCTGAGTTCATACCTGAAAAACAAAGGAATCTTTGAATCAAATACAATAGTAACACTAATACATCACACCCTACACTTCTCACCAACCCCTCCCAATCAGAGATTTGCAATCCCAATTCAGAATATGACTTTCTGCTGATGGAAGTTGTCCTTGATCTGATCCGATTTGAAAATCTGAATCAGGCCTAGTTGTTTGCATTAGGTCTGATTTTAAGTCTGTTTTTAGGTCTGCACATGATTTTCTGTCAGATTTTCACCTTCTTGTGACTGATTTTATCTTTTAAGGGCTGATTTCTTTGTGCACAGGTCCAATTACACCTGATTTAGGTGGGTGCATTTCAACCCTGGCCTTGCACAGCAGATTCCAAGGGCAAGCATGTATTAATGCACAACAGGCATGTGGTACCACTTAGTCAATTTAGTCATCCATCATCTTCTTTCCTTGGGCACATAGTGCAAGCACACTTGCACAAGGTTGATAGGGTAAGCATGGGTGCATTGTGCAACGAGTACACATAAAATGGTAGGAAGGTGACCGCATGGTGAGCATGCACAAAGTTATTCAAGTCAACAAGGGGTTAGGTTTTACTTAGTCAAATTTTCTTGATTCTCTTCCTTCACCTAGGTTTCACTCAATGAACTTCAAATTTCATAATCTTAAGGTGATGTGTGGAACTGCAAGCAAAATTACCACTATATGCAAGCCTAACTTACTCAACAACATTGACAACTTTGACAACATTTGCAACTTCCTCACCTCCTAGCAATCTAACCTCAACTCCTCATCCTAGATTGATAGGAGATACCACCTCTCATGAGCAAAGATTAAAACTACGATCATTGCCAAGCTAAAGACACTAAGCAAAAACACCTACCTAAAAAGCGAAAAAGTGGGGGTCCCCATTTGTAATGGGGCGATGTGTGAAAACGTCACAATAGTACTACCACTAGGACTACCAAACATAGTGGGTATAGGCGTAGCTGATTGTGCAGATTGTGATTGCATTGGCTGCCATGTAGACTTTGATTTTGCCTCCATGTGCACTATATAACACTCTACCTTCTCGTTGTCTTTTATCTCTTTACAAACCTTGACCCCTTGCCCTAGAAAACCCAACAGATGAGAATGCACTCATGTAGCTCCCATTGAATTTTTGTTTACAAAAGTGAAACAACCACAATCTAATACCTCCCAAATTTTTCTTTTCCTCTTTGTCTAGAGCTGTCACCATTTGAAGAAGAGGTTTTTTAGGATCAAAGGGGCCCTTTGCATGTGCTTTTAAAGCTTGGAAACGTCCCCAAGGCATCCTCATCCCCGGAGCGAAGACAGGGGACTGAAACCCCCAAGGGCGCATCCCCATGTACCCTTGGTCAATATAGATGATGACAAGGCTCTTACACATGTACCTAGTGGGAGTGTCACTCCATTTTCTTGTGGTTCAAATAATGTTGGAACGAAAAAATGACTTTGATCTAGATTCTTTTGATGAAGATTGAAGAGCAAGATACAAAAAAATTTATTGTATTATTTTCAAATTTTGTAATTGTAATGGTTTTCATTGGAATCGTCCTAGACATATATAGCCTTGGACATATATGATATATGACGATTATTCAAATTTTAAACTATCAATTGACATTCATCGTTATCACTACCATCGATCAATGATGAAATATCATACTATCAAAGATTCAAAATTTAATATTATATTTGTATCAAATGCACTACAATTAAAGGTCCAAAACTCAGCCAGACTTGCATAGACTCAACGAGCAGCGAGTCGGATCACCCTCAGAGCGTCCCAAGGACCCGAACTTGGGCTCGGTCGACTCTAAGACAAACTCGCCAAGTTTGGCAAGACTCGTTGCTTGGACTTGGCCAAACTCAAATTTTATTTTATTTTAAGTCTCAAAATTTCAATGCTTTTTGGTTGATGGTGTGCCCCCAAAATATACATGAAATATAAAATTTAACTCCCCATGTTTATCTTTTTCCTTCCTTATACTTAATGCTATATTTCATGTATATATTCGCCGGATGTTTGAGAGTGGTTTCAAATCTCTAGGAGTTATAATGCAAATTCTACGTTTTAGAAGATCTTATAAATCTTCAGCTTGTCAAATTTCAGTAATCAGCAAACTCCCATCAGCATTCTCTTGCTCTCTCTATCTCACTCACTTTATCTGCCCTAAACTCTAGACCTATCTCTCTCCCTATCACTCTTCCTCTATGCCCTCTCTCTATCTCTCTCTATCTCATCCTCTCCTCTCTACCCCAAGATCTAGACCTATCTCTCTACCTCTCTCTCTCTCACCCTTAGACCCCCACACGGGGTGCTACCCTCAACCTCAATTTGGTGTTGCCCCCAAACCCCGTCAAACTATAAGTCTAAGCAAGTAATAGGCCAATGATGAATCATGATCATAAAAATCTACATAATGCATATCCCTTGTTGCAAATCTCTGCAGATTCATAGTTAAAAAAATATTATGGTTGCTACATCATCCAGGACCTACCTTAGACGCCTTCATAGGAAGGATGCAAGCTCCTCTGAGCCATAGGCTTCTATTTATTGTTTTGATATTTGTTTGGAACTTTTGATGTCAGGGATTTCATATTCATGAGTTTTGTATACATCTGAAAATATTTATATATCTAAGTGTTCTATTTCCTTCAGCTACAATTTGCGTTTATACTTATGTTTATGTGATCAAATTAGCTTCTATTGATGATATTATTGTGTCTTTAAGGTTTATTTAATAAAGGGTGCACAAAACAAATTTTAAATCCTTAAATCTCTAAATTTCTTGGTTTTTTAACTTTGCCAAGTCTGCGCTGAGTTTTTTTGCCAAGTACCGAGTCAAGTCACCCTCGCCGAGTCCATGCCGAGTCTAAGTCTCGGATCTATGATTACAAATTTACATATTTTTTGAGTTTCATGTATATATACATCTAACCGCACTCTATTGTACCTAAGGAAAAAATTCACTATATGAACATACTAGAACCCCATACTCGTATCCAAGCTTGTACATAAAAAAAACAACTTTGTATATAAATATTATCGAGTGTTTTATGGTGTAAAAAACTTGTGGATTATGATATCCATGGCATAAAAAAAAAATCACATTATAGAGTCATGAACTATGGTAGAAAGGAGCTAGTATTGCTCACAAAACATTGCTAGTTCTATGTCGAGTCATGCCCTTATATCTCAAACAAGTTTGCAAACCCTGAAAAAAAATGCTTGACTTTTAATGCTTTAATGTTTTCAATCACAAATGGAATACTCGCAGAGTACACGACAAGTTTTGAAAAACTCACGGGTTTTTTGGCTCCGCGAGTATTTACGCTATTAACTTGCACAAAAAACACATCGAATTTTTGGCAAGTTTTTCACAAAAACTTGGTGAGCCTCTGGCAAAAACTCGGCTGCATTAAAAAAAAGAGGCCCAGACACGTCAAAAAATTATCTATTTTTTCTTTTTCAAGTCAATATCATTCTCTTCATCAAAATATAACATTTAAGTATAAGTCTTATACCTTAAGTTATATTTGATGTATATATTGGCAGGATGTTTGAGAGTGGTTTCAAATCTCTAGGAGTTATAATTCAAATTCTAGGTTTTAGAAGATCTTTTAAATTTTCAGACAGTCAAATTTCAGTAATCAGCAGGCTCCTATCAGCATTCTCTCGCTCTCTATTTCACTCACTTTATTTGCCCCGAATTTTAGACCTATCTCCTTATCACTCTTCCTCTATCCCCTCTCTCTACCACTCTCTATATTACTCTCTCCTCTCTCCCCCAAGATCTAGACCTATCTCTCTACCCCTCACTCTCTCACCCTCAGAACCCTGCGAGGGGTGCTACCCTCAACCTCATTTTGGTGAGGTGGACAAGCCACATCAGATTCCTAGGACTGGACCCTCAACTTCTATCTCTCACCTGGTTTTCAGTCTATCAGCCATCAGCATTCCACAAGGGGATGCCATTTTGTACCCAATTTGCATTTAAATCAATCAAATATATCTAGACTCAGCTTGTTTCTTTTGTGTACTCATTGAATTTTGCAAAAAAATGCATTTCTAATTAAATTTAAGCAATTTTTTTAGTTGTTGAGTTTTCGCCAATTTTTCACCGAATTTTTGTTTTGGGCCTTGGCGAGTAGTTCAACTATGTTTTCAATTTTTCTTTTTTTTTATGAGTTCACTGACTTGGCAGTCTTCCTAATGGGACTTGTTGGGTACCCAAGTGTAGTGTCATAAATTGTAACTCATCACAATTTCACACTCCTTTTTGGGCCTTTGCTTTAGTGTCCTCTCTCATAGCTCATTCTAAGCCTATTTTTGGCTCAAGCACATCCAAATTGTCGTCATATGCTCATTTGGTGACCAAATCCAATGTCCTGGGACCTTCTACTCTATAACTATATTTTTTTGGTCATTTTCTAGGTGGACTTGGCGCCTAGTGCCATAGTCCCTTGAAAAGGGCCCAAAATCAAACGCGTGTGTCAGTTCCCACCATTTGTGATAGGATCAAGATATTTTGATATGATCATTGGAAGTCAGCCTAAACTAGGAAATAACTTGTGAGCCCTATATAAAGGCATCCTTTATAATTCATTTCAACTAAGCTTATCCTTTCACTATCAAGATCAATCCTATTAGGCAAATGTCTTCAGATTTGAGCATTATGGAGCAGAAAACTGCATGCAAGTGTGTTTTCATGATTGATCTTGTTATGTCTTGTCACATTATTGCAACAACCCTTGAAGGACTTATCCAAAGAGCATTGCCTCACCACCATTATCAAACCTAAGGTAATATCATTTCAATTCTAATTTAGCCTCTGCCCTACCAAGGGTAAGCTCTCTTTTCCTCTTCATCATAGCTATAGTGGAGGTGGGAACACCAACACAAGATTTGACTTAGGCAAGTCCCTATACTACAGCACAACATTTCCCTTCTAAGTGTGCAGGTTACAAATCCAACAGCCGAAAGTTGCAGAATTGCACAAAGCAGAGTGAAACATACATTTCAGACTTTGAACAGGCAAAAACACTAGGTCTATGCCGATTTGCACACCTGACCAACACTTCTTGGCTGAATTTTGGAGGGAATGATCTACAAAACATCTTGATCCGGAATCCAAAGTTTTAGCTGACGAAAGCACCTCCATGTCTAAGGCATCTAGCATACTTGACTGGCACTTTCAACTTTAGATTTCAGTAACTTTAGATTTCAGTAACAAGCTCTTTTTTGTATCTCAATTCCAAATTGTGCTTATGTGACTACTTTATGTTTTGTATCTGTCTGTTTATGTTGAATCTTGTCAATTTTACATCCCTTTACCTAGTTCTTGCATCTTCATATCAAATCATATCAAAACAAAACAAACAACAATCAAAAGAGGAAATAATTACATACAACATCCAACTCTCCTTTAGGACTGAAGTTGGATCTTATTGATTATTCCCCCACTGAAAGTCGAAATAGTAATTAAATAAGTTCTTAGTTGACGTTCCTAGGCTAAGACTCCTATTTCCACCATTTCACCAAGTCACTAGTCCATGGGCCTTATTTGTGTTTGTCCACCTCAAGAATGGCAACATTTAAGTGACTCAAGGTGAGTCTTGTAACTACAAATCTATGTAACAACTAGACTAGACATTTATTTTGTTGTTTGTGTTCTCTCAAAATTCATGCAACAAACTAGGGAAAGTCACCAGGTAGCATCAACAGGAGTTCCTTGATATCTGAAAGGAACTCAAAACTTTGGGCTAAAATACTCCAAGGCAGCCAATTTTAAACTAATTGGGTATTCAGGTTCAGACTATGAAGGTGTTTCTTGGAAGTCAAAGAAGCAATCGATGCCAACTTTTTATTCATCAAAAGCAGAATATATGGTAGCTTGAAAGAATTCTTGAGGATTTGCAGGAGAAACAGGCATCTTCAACATGACTCATGGTCAACATCACTTCTGCAATCAAAAACATGGCAAGGAATCCAATATTCATCACCAAACAAAGCACATCAACACCAAATTCCACTTGATTTGGCATTATGCAAAAGATGCCAATGTCAAATTGATATATTGTCCGACTGCAGAGCAACCAGCTGATGACTTGGCAAAAGCACTTGTAAGAGAGAGATTTGAAAAATTCAGAGGCATGCTTGGTCTCTCACTATAACCCCAACGGATAAAGGGGGAGATGTAATAATATAATTATGTAAATAATCCTAGAGTTATAGGTTTACTTTTCATTTGTTTCCTTCTGGAATATGAACAGTAATCTAGGTGATGAGCTGAATATTCACTCAATGTTGTTAAATATGTAATTGCATTTCATTTTGAAGTAATGAATACAATTTTTTGTCTGCACTTCTAAATCCAGTTTTATTCTAAGTTTTGCAGTCCATTCATGGCCTGCCAGTATTACATGTTGGTGAGATTACTTTCACTAGATCAAATAAATGGACAAGATGGAAAAAGTAAAGAAAAATCACCTGCTACTCAAGAAAAAGGAATACAAAAATGTGAATGAAAGTTTGGAATAAACTAAAAGGGAGCCATAGTTATGAAATGCCAGGCATCCAAAAGGGATTTTTTAAACAAAAGTTAAGTTTTTGGGGATTGTCATATTCACGAAACAGCAGCTTAAGTTAATGTGTGCACATTTTGACTATGTAGCATGACATGGTTACATAGGGACTACAATTCAGGTGACTGTTAGAAGAGATGGTGATTTCTTTGGCACTAGGATATGGAATGTAGTGGTAAGCATGACATCAACAGTAGAGATGACAATTCAAGAACCAGCAATCTCAACGAAAATTAATTAAGAGAGCCATGAGGTTACTCAATCCTCCCAATAGATGTTTAATTTGTATATTAGTAAGATAGAATTATAAATGGTCATGAATCAAGAATTGGGACATGTAGAAATGGAGTTGCAGAAATTTAGATGATCAACAGTTTTTTATCTTTTTTATCAGTTGTGACAATGGAAAAGCTCATTAATCTTGATGAATGTTTTCCCTTTGCTTTTAAGTTGTATTATGTCCATACTTCCATGTATTTTTGCATATGGTCTGCTTCCTAGAAGCTAACGCACCTGTCATTTTCTGTATTGAATGAAATTCAGAAACATGATTTCCTTTTAGATAGATTAACAACACTTGCTTTTATTTTTTATTTGCACTCTAAAGCTTTAAGTAACTAACAAGTTGCAAGGAGCTTAGCATCCACCATAGCCTTTTCTGAGTGTCACATGGGGGCTGCCGTATTTAGTCCATGCTTTGTTGGATGAAAAAACATACTAATTGATTACTTTCCAGAAACAACTTTGATTGGCATGAGATGCAAATTCATATAATTTAGCTTATAAATCCAAGTGCCATATCCAGACCAGATGTGGGAATTAACTATGGGATGCAACATTCAATAAACATTCTTTGCTCAGTAAAAGATTGCCCCTAATTCTACAAGCTCATTGGACACAATATTAACGTGTCTAGGCATCTGACCTCAGGTAAGGTTTTGAAAGTGGCCCCTTACCATCAATAGTGGTTTCTTGATTGCTCTAACTTCGTCTGTATGCAGGTTTATGGAGTCAGTCTAAGGAGGTAATCACTTGTAATCCAGGTCTAAGCAGACTAGAAGTTCACTCCCTGCTGAGCTCAGGCATGAAGGTCAAAATCCAGGGGTTCAAAAATTCAGCGATATATAAACTGTGAGAGGAATACAATTCTCTTGTGAAAACTGTGAAAGGAATAAAATTCTCTTGTGGGTTTATCAAAATTGGTGTTTCACTTGCTGGTGGCCTAAAAAATTACCCTCACCTTTTAGACTCCTGCTTGGAAACAATAAAGACCATGTATAAGCACAAGATAAAGGCCACATGGTAGGATACAAATCTTCCACTCAGTCAACTTGTACTCATATTGGCAATATAAGCCAAAAAAACATAACCATCATGAGACCTAATGAATCTACCTGGACCATACAAGCCCTTCCAAAACTTGAACAACCCAACCCAACAATATTTAATTTGTAAAACGGCTTAGGTATGTTCCATGTAATGTGGCTGTATTGTAAAGGCAATATATTGATAATGTTTTGAAATTTATTATTTTCCATACTTGGAAATAGTAGAATCTTTGTCATGTTAGAGACCTTAAAGCTCACATGAACATAGTTGCATTCAATAGGATAGTTGCCCTCACTTGGCACCTCAAGATTATAATGGCACAGATATATGGAATCCAAGAAATTGACAAACTCATAAATTCATCTCAAACCAAATATTCCAACACACAAAATAAGGACTTGGTGGAAACAATCTAGTCTAGGTGAAAGAATAATAAAGGTCAGTTAACTTGAGAAAACACCTACCAAATAAAGGAACTGTGGCACTTGAAATGGTAAACAGGTAAAACGTGATTTTCTATATCTTGCACAAAAACACAATCAATGAACAAGTGACAAGCTAGCTGCTATATCACTATTAAACAAACAATTCATAAACACTTTAAGACCTTAACAGAAATTAGTCTCAAGAAATCATCTGCAAGCACTTTGGCTCATAACATCAGTCATAAATCCTTTATTCAGAAGTGATATATTGAGAACTGAGAAAAATATGAATAGGAACTGTGGCACTTGAAATGGTAAACAGGTAAAACGTGATTTTCTATATCTTGCACAAAAACACAATCAATGAACAAGTGACAAGCTAGCTGCTATATCACTATTAAACAAACAATTCATAAACACTTTAAGACCTTAACAGAAATTAGTCTCAAGAAATCATCTGCAAGCACTTTGGCTCATAACATCAGTCATAAATCCTTTATTCAGAAGTGATAACTTGAGAACTGAGAAAAATATGAATGCCCTACACATCGTATATTCACCATCCCCATCAGAGGATATCTACATAGTGTGAAAAATATATTTTGGAACTGTTAGGTTCATGTTAATTCTGTAAACGGCAGACACAAGTTGGGAATCTTAAATGATACCAAGCAAAGGACATACTCGTATTGTTCGACAAGATTTGAATAGACTGTTAAGCTGGGTTATGAATAATAATCACACACAAGGACATACTCTTACTGTTTATAAAGACCGATAATCTGGGTTATGAATGATGGGTGTGAATTCTTCACATGATCAGTTCAAAACCTATTTTTTCATCAATCAGTAACTCTTAAGAAAAGGTTAGCCTTTAGAATCTGGAGTCCTTATTTGGCATGTTTCCATACGGAAAGCGACACAGATCATGCCCTTTTTCTTGCATGTAATAGCAAAATACAAAGAAAATTATAAGTGTGGGAAGAAACTAAATGAAAGAAAATTGCAAGAATGTGGTGTGAAGGAAGCCTATTATCAGACAATAATTGAAGACCAATGCCCCATAAAGTTTGTTGCCATATAAGAGTCACTTATTTAGGACTCCAACCAAATCATCCATACAAGGAGACGGCTAATATGGCACAATTCAAGATCTGGGTCCTAAAAGACATATAAGGCTTAATGTCAGAAGCTTGCCCCCGAGAGACAATAAAACCCTCAACACCAAAGCTTGAGCTTAAAGTGCAACATAGCGCTCAATGTCAAAATATGGCCCCAAATGACAAATATAAAGCCCAAATGCTAGAGCCTGGCCAGTATAAGGTCCAATGCCAAAGCTTGGCCTCAAAGGACAAGTATAAGGTTCAATGCCAGAACTTAGCCCTATGTAATATAACACCCATTACAAGATGTTGGGCATAAAGCGCAATAATAAAGCCAAAAACCAAACTTGGTTCAGATTGTAAATTACAGTAAACATTGTCTCAAAAAGGTACAAGTATATTTAATAAAAGCATTAATAGCTGAGTCATAGCATCAACAATAAAACCAGCATTTGTAACAAACTACAATCAAAGACCATTTGATGTAGTCCAACCATTTGTACATTGCCTTACCATATGGAAGTTTTACTTCTAAATATTTTATTATTTAAACAATGATAATTTTCAATAGAAAAGATAACCGAAGGCATCTAACAACTTACCAGGGTCTGCAAGTCTTGCCCCAGCCTCTACACATGTATGCAATATGCGTCGTAAGCATACATCATTTCCATGACACTGAAGCTCCACAACATCCTCTTTCGTGTACGACTTGGGTGCCAACATAGGTACAACTAAGACCTAATGCATACAAAAGAAAACATTAAGTCTACAATGAATCAAAAAATGATGTAATGAATGATACAAAAGATAGTAAACACATTCTGTAGAATATTAATAGACTTTGAAAGGTTTTCGACAAAGAAAGGATCTTGTGAGATGCTATAGAAGTAAATGATTTCTTTCATTGGAAACACTTATAGGAAACTAAATACTAAAGAGTCAAGCTTCAAAAAAGAATTTGAAATGTTGAAGTAGTTCTAGATAGAAACAAAGAAGAAAGAAATTATATCAATGTCCACAAATGACGAAAATAGTTCAATGGGACTCAAAAGTATAACCAGTTAAAATAGATAATAAGAATAACAAAAATGGGCCATTGGAGCCTAGCATTACACTGAATCAAAATATCTATAAATGTAGTACCTACAGCATATTCCACCTAAAGAAAGCAACAAAAGATGATCTACCTAAGAAAATGTAAACCCTCAGCACAATGATGAATTATGCATATTGAGAGGACAGAAGGATGCATAATATAATCATGCACAGTAAAGGAGCATATATGCATTATATAGTAATTCAAGCAACTCTTTCTTCAATTTACTACTTAACAATATTTAATAGCAAGATTATATACAAACATCAACTATAATATGCTGATGCAATGAAACTAGAAGCAATAATGATAACACAAATTTATGACGACACCTCATACATGTAAGGGACAAACTCCTTGCTGTTAACAGTTTATTGAAGATGGTACACCTCACATTCCCAACTGGAAACCCAATTCATTGTTACCAGCAGCACTCACCTATCCCTCTTATCTTATTTATGAATGTAGACAGGATTTTTGAACTCATATTTTTAATAAAATTTAATTATAGGCAACTCCATAAAATTGATTGAGTTCATAATGTTATTTTCAAGCAATGCATCAGAAGTTGTGATGACTGTCAGCAGGTTGGTATAACAATATATTTACCGGTTTGTATCTTATCCAAACAATGTAACCATGCAATTATCACTTACAGTGTTGTATTTGCATACAAATATTTGTAAATGTTTTTTCAAATTCCAATTCAATGATCAAGGTATATATATAATGTTGTTGTATTTCAATGTAAATGTTTATCACAATATAATTGTTCTGGTGATTAATTATATTCTGTGTAATGCAGGTGGAGATAGAGCATTAATAATTTCGATGTCTTCTCCATTTATCATTGATCGGTATATATAAAAAAAATAGGGACGATCAAGTGACACCTTGATCGGACATGTCTATTAGACATGGTCGATCAAGATGCCACTTGATCGTGCCTTTTCATTTCCAAAACGTAACCAATCTAATGCCGATATTAATCGGTGTCAATGCGTAACAATGAAGTCCGATAACTAATCGGTGGCATTAACAATGAAGACCGATAACTAATCGGTGGCATTAACAATGAAGCCCGATAACAATCGGGATATCAAGGTTACTATTTATTGTTAGATTGCAATGTTTATATATTAACACAGATCGTGAAATACGATCCTAGCATGATCGTAAATTTAACATCAGTTTGTATGATTATAATCAGTAAAACCGATAATGCACCATATATATAAGGAGAGCAATTATAATAGTAATATTAGATGATAGAACAAAGGAATAATAAGTGAAGTCTATTATAGTCTATCGATGAGATAGATGATTGAATGAGAGACTTCATTTATCTCTCATTCAATCATTTATCTTACCGAAGCTATCATGTATCAACACTCCTTCTTAGCTCGGGAAGATGAATGACAAACAACATATCTAGCATCACATTTCTCATGCTGATCAATATTCCTTATGTAGTTTTATAATCTCACTCTCCAAAGGATCATATCACCTAAAACACGTGACATGAAGTATCACCTAAACATGTGATACAAGAAGTCATATCACCTAAGCATGTGACATGAAGTATCACCTAAACACGTGATACAAGAAGTTCACCACATTAACTTGTGATGACAAGATATCACCTAAGCACGTGATATCAGTATTGCAAAGCAAGCAATACTAAGGATAAATGCATGAGAATAATTAAATCCTCACTTGATCCAAATTGTGGTATGTGCACTGACATTTTCAAATGTCTTTACCACAATATAATCATGGCACATCCATGACATACCAAGAATCACACATGATATCTGGTTTGATCATAATAAGATCGTCACCTTATAATGTCTTCATACAAGTGTTCATTATCTGAGAGATCGTCACCTCTTAGAAATGTACACAGGGGGTGGAGCCCATAAAAGTCATAGCACGACAAAGAAGTTTACACTTTAAACATCTTATTAATATATAAGTACAAATTACAAAGCAAATTACCTTTCAATCATACCAAGACCTTTTCTGAAGTGCTCAACCTTCATTCTGGAAAGTGGTTTGGTAAGAATATCTGTTGTTTGATCTCTTGTACAAATGTATTCCAACTGGATCACATTCCTGTCTACCATATCTCGCACATAATGGTAAGGAATCTCAATATGCTTGGATCTGTCATGAAACACTGGATTCACTGAAAGTTTTATGCAACTCTAGTTGTCACAATGAATAACTGTAGGTTTCATTGGTTCACCGAATAATCCCACAAGCAACTTCCTAAGCCATACTGCCTCTCGAGCAGCCATGGAAGCTGCAATGTATTCGGCCTCAGTGAAACTCTATGCTACTGATGACTGTTTTCTGCTGATCCAGGATATCATGGCTAAACCTAAACTGAAACAGCATCCTGAGGTGCTTTTCCTATTAGTTACACTTCCAGCCCAATCTGAATCTGTGACTCTATGTAAATTCAAATCAACTCTCTCATACTTGAGACCAAGCTTTAGAGTACCTTGTAGGTATCCCATGATATGTTTTACTGCTACCAGGTGTATCTCCTTTGGATCACACATAAACTGACTCAAAGCATTAACTGCATAGCAGATATCTGGTCTCGTATTTACCAGATACATCAGGGACCCAATCATTTCCCTGTATAGAGTAGGATCTGTGGGTTGTGATTCTGCTGCTGCTTCCTTAAGTTTATGAAGGTTTGTTTCCATAGGAGAAGTCATAGGTCTACAGTTCAACATTCCAAATCTCTTCAAAATGTCCAAGGTATACTTACCCTGGTTTAGTATAATGCCATCAGAATTATGCCATACTTCCAATCCTAGGAAGTAATGAAGGAGTTGTTAGGAATCCCACAGATACTGAGAGGGGGGGGGTGAATCAATATCTAACCGGTATATAGAATTTCTTAACTTAAAACATGCAGAACAAAATATAACAGTGTACCGGTATGCAAGAAATAATGCAATAAACAGAATCAAGAACATCCACATGAAAAGCACACCATAACACAAGGTTTTAACGAGGAAACCCGGTGTGGGAAAAACATCGGTGGGATTTGTAACCCACAATATTCACTCACTGGCCAATAAGAGAATATTACTTACAGTAGGGGCCTGCACATGCAGGAAGGCCAACTGCCTAGAGCTCACTGATCAATGGGAAGTTTCACTGACTTACAATGAGGATTATACAAATCCAATATCTTGTACTGCTTTACAATAGCATCTTCAATGCCTGATCCAGTACCGGTTGCTACTCTGCTGCTTACATAAACCCCTTAACCTATATTTCGCATAATAGGTCTGCCTAATATTTTTCCTTTATGCTTACATCTGCTATATCAAATGTCTACAATGATCTCTTTTATATATGTCATTTTACAATTTGCCAAGTCGGCTTACAAAGTTTTTCAATAATAAACAAAATATAATATAACAAAATCCTGTCGGTTTCTGTGCCGATATACTTCCTTTCTTCTATGCCGGTGTCGGTGTCCTGAGTGTCGGTGTAGAGTGTGATCTGCTGATGCCAGTATAATGCCTTTGTCGATGCCATAGGATTGCAAGGTTGCCATCAATGACAAAACCTTCAATCACATACAATGTCTCATTGGAGTGTGCATATGCCAACAATCTCCCCCTTTGGCATTGATGGCAACACTCATGAGAAATTTCAAAAGATGTATCCAAAAAAAATGTGAAGTACAAAAAATGTTACCAAAAATGTGTGAGCTCCCCCCGACCATATGATTCCGGTGATTCGAATTTTCTCATCCCACTACTCCTCCTTTGGCATCAATGACAAAGGTTGTCAAGATGTCAGTAGAGTTTGTAGTTTCAACCTTGTAACTGGGTGGTAACAATTTGAAAAAGATCTCCCGAAATCAAGTTTATACTATCCATAAACTTCTTGCTATCCTTTATTGCTGTCTCTGTTCTCTTCACTGTACCGGTGAGATGCTGCAAATGCTCTACCGGTGTTTTCTTTCCCTGTATTAGTGCCTCAGATACTTCCTTCCGTAGTGATGCTAGATAGTCCAATCTTGGACTTAGTTTTGATCTCAAATGCTTTGCCTTATTCACTATTCTTTCTTTCTCTCTTTCCAATTTAAGTAATTCTTCTTCAAAATTTAATCTTTTTCTCAAAAACTGATAGTGTATCAGGTGAGTTGACAAGACTATCTGCAAGTTTATTGATCTCATCCTGTACCTTGCTCATCTTCTTGTCTATATCTACAATCAAAAAGTTTGTTTTACAGGTATCTTTGTACAGATTTTTGTACTCTTTCAATAAATTACATAATTCCGGTAGAAGTGTGTCAAAATCTCTGTTACATTTCTTTATTTGTTCATCAAAGAATTTCTGTTTTCAACTTCTACTTTATCCTTCAATGACTCTTCCTTTATTTTCTCAATGTTTTCTATGATATATTTACACAGTGTATCAAGTTGTCCTAAAGAATCTTTATTGTCTATATTACAGTTAGGAGCAATTACCTTCAAAATTGGTATGGTATCATCCATAGTTGAACTACTCACGACTCGGCTCAACTCGCCAAGCCCCTGGGAAAAAAACTCGGCGAAAACTCGGGAAAAACTCGGAAAAACTCGGCGAAAAACTCGGCAACTTAAAAACACACTTAAACTTAGTAAAAAATGCATTTTTTTTGCAATTTTTAATGAGAAGATGCATCCAATGAGTCAATAAATGATAACACAAAAGAAACAAGCTGATTCTAGATATATTTAAATGCAAAGTGTCTACAAAATCGCATCCTCATGAGGAACGCTGATGGCTGGAAGCCTGAAGCAAAATAGTAAATTACTAAATAGTTTTTGTAAAACCAAAAGTAAATACATCATCACAAATTACAATTACAACTTCCTCTTCCCAGCTCTAGCAAAAACATGGGGAGAGGTAGAACTAGAGGGTCTAGACTGTCTAGTCGTATAAGTCTGCTGTGGGACTGGGCGTGACTGTGCCTCCTCGCTCGGTATGGTTGATTGAGACTCATCCTCCATCCTGGATGAAGCTATGTCTCCACCTGCCTCTGGCACTGGCAATGAATCCTCATCCTCATCCTCATCCTCATCCTCCTCAATGTCATCCAGCCTGAAACCAAATCCACCCCCCTCCTCCATAGCCTGCCTCTCCAAATCAGTGATGTCAGTGTCGGAAAACAATGGAGGCTGCTCCTGTGATGTCCAATCACTGTAAGGATCTATATCATCCAAGTCAATTGGACCACCTTCTAGTTCCTCTACCTTCTTTACGCGCAATCGAAGATTATATTGCACGTAGACAAGGTCATTGAGCCGTTTCTGCGCTAACTTGCTCCTCTTCTTCATGTGGATTGCTTCAAACAAGCTCCAATTGCGCTCACAATTGGATGAACTGCAAGGTTGACATAAGACTCTGAGGGCAAATTTTTTGAGATGTGGGGTGTTTCCACCCCAATTTTGCCACCAAGCATCTGCAAAATAAATAAAATGGAAAAGTTAGAAAGCAAAGAGAAAAGAGAAAACATAATTTATCAATCATTTTAGTCTTTAGATCCCAAAATCCAAATGGCAAATGTTATACCTGGGGTTTGAGTGGTTCTTCCTCTCATAGCTAGCTCTGAAGAGAATAGCTTACCCCTTCCTCCCTCATAATTTTGGAGCTCACTCACAATGAGGTCTCTCTCCTCAACATCAGGTACCATCCTCTCAATGCATGTACTGAGGCCCTCCATGACTTCTCCATTCGAATCTGAGTAAGAACCCCCGAACCTAAAACGAGGGTTGAGGAAGTACCCTGTTGCATGAATGGGTTGGTGGAGCTGATTGTTCCACCTCCTATCAACAATTTCCCAAATGGGATCAAATTTGAGCCTATCCCCCTTGTAGTAATTTTTGATAGACTCTTTGGCCCTATCCATGGCCTCATAAAGATATCCCATTGGGGTTTTATCCCCATCCACCAAGCGAAGAACTCGAACCAAGGGCTCTCACACCTACAATTGAAAAATACAAATTACAAAAAGATCAAAATTTAAATAATGAAGTTACAAATTAGTAATGAGAGACTTGAATCAAGAATAACTAAAATTTAAAAATTAAAGTTTTGAAGTAACAACCTTCACAATCTCTGCAGCCCTTTGTGCAAATTAGTTGTCGAAGACTATGCATGCGACAGCCTCTCCTTCAGGCTTCTTTGAATAAGGTGAGTTAAGCCATTCTCCACTCACAAACATTTGTTTCAAAGAAGTCAATGCAGCAAGAATGCTTTGCAACGTCAAGAAAATCGTTGCAAACCTTGTGACACCAGCTCTCACCAAATCTTTCCCTTGCGTGTGTTGTCTCATCAAATTTAGGACCCAAGGGTGATTGTAGATATATTTGGTGATCCTCCTTGCATCTTCCACAACTGGAGTCACCCACTCAAGTTTTCCTATGTCCTCCAAAAGAAGGTCAAGGACATGTGCTGCACAAGGTGTCCAAAAAAGAGTGGGGTGCCTCTCTTGGAGGATTCTTCTTGCAAAAGAAGAATTTATTCTTAAGAAATATGCAACCAAGTAAAACAAAGCCCACAACAAATGAGAATATTGCTAATGCCTAAAGGTGATAATTCAAAAGGATTCTACCTGCTGACACATATGCTGCTGCATTATCTGTGATGATTTGCACCACATTCTCTACCCCCACCTCCATGATGACACGCTCCAACATTCCAGCCAATGTTTCTGCATTTTTCACCTTGTTGGAGGCATCGACAGATTTCAAGAACACTACATTGTCCTTGCAAGCGACCAAAAAATTGATGATGGTGCGGTTCTTGCCATTTGTCCACCCATCAGAAAGAATGGTGTAGCCATAATTTGCCCAATCAATTTTTTGATCCTCCATCACTTCTCTTGCCCTAGCAACTGCATTTGTGAGCAACCTGTAAGTGCAAAGTGAAATTAGGTATTAGTACACAATTTTGATTTAATAAACAAGAAATCTAAAAAATAATTAAAAATGAAATCAAGTGGACTATGTAGTAATTTACTAACCTCCCACTCAAATCCCTGCGAGAAGGGGCCTTGTACCCCTTTCCTGAAACTGTCATAGCAGTCACCAAATTCAACCAATAAGCAGTCTCCGCCACATTGAATGCAATGTTGTTGAAGTACCAAAAATCAGCAACTGCAATGTCAGTTTTCTCATGTACCTCCTTATTCCATCCACTAGCCTCTAATGATGGTTGTCCTCCAGGTGTGTTTCTGGGCACAAAATAATCACCTATCGAACCTGATCGTTGTGATGGAAGTGGAACAGGGCCCCGGCTAGGTACTCTACTAGAGGAAGCAGAAGCAATGGGCGAGCTGATGGTCGATTTGCGGATACGTGGGCCACGCCGAGAGCCCACTATGCCCTCAAGTGCTTCTTCTTCCTCTTCAAGGTCAATAGAAACACCTTGAGATTCAGCTATGGCTGATCTCATGGCTAGTTTTGCCCTCTCCCTTTGCAGTTTCTTCTCTTCCCCAGCTGCAAGTAGGGCATTCATTTGTCTTTTTATTTCTTCATTGGTCCCAGGGCATGCTCTAGCATCATGCCTATCTATTCCTACAAGGTGGTATTTGAGGCGGTTGATGCCTCCATGAAGTATTCTCTCACACTTTATGCATATAATTGACCCAGGATCGGGTCCCTCATAGGCATACCTCCATGCCCCATCTCTAGCACCTCTAGGACGGGTGCCTATAAATCCAGATGGGCATGGATCTAGTGGCCATTGCTCCCTTGCCATGATTAATGCTTACTTAACCTACACATACAAAGTGCAAAAAAAAATTAACATTTTAGTTAAACAATTTAGCACTAAGCAAACTATCTACATTAGTTTAAATAAATTTAGACATCATTCGAAGTTTTTTTTTTTAAAAAGTAGGGTTTGAATTTTTTTTTGAAAACTAGATTCTTCAAAAAAATTGTGAAAATTCAACAAGAATTGTGTTAAATCTTGTGTAAATAACTTAGAAATGATTTAGACTACCTAGGAATCATTTGTAATCAATCTAAATGCAACAAAAAATAAACAAATTGTTTTAAAAAAGCATAGAAAAAAAAATTAAAAAACTTACTTGGAATCTGATTTTCCCTTCAAATCCCCTTCAAATCCACTTGGAATCACTCAATAACCACCCCAAATCACCTTCCAAGCCTTCCAAATGAGTTTTCCCCCTTCTCAGCCCAAAACATAATTGAAAAACAAAAAACAAATGAATTTTTAAGCCGTTTTCGGCTGTATTGGAAACACGGGCGAGTTTTTGCCAAAAACTCGACAAATGAATTTTTAAGCCGTTTTCGGCTGTATTGGAAACACGGGCGAGTTTTTTCAAAAACTCGGCGAGTTTTTGCCAAAAACTCGACGAGTTTCCTGGCGAGTAGAAGTCATTACTACTCGCCAGGCCCAAAAACTCGGCGAGTTTTTGTCACTCGCCGAGTTTTCGGCGAGTATGTCATCTATGGTATCATCAATTGCCTTGTAAGCTTGTGAGCTGCAGTCGGTTATCTTCTTGATTGAATCTAATAGTACCTTAGTCACATTAGTTGATTTGTAGCCTGATGATGAATCAACAATCTGAGTACCGGTGGAAGTAACCAAGCTTGTATTGACCTCTGGTAGGTCTGTTTGTGTCTGCATTTCTTTAAGCAATGGTTTTTCTACTTCACTAGTTGCCGGTGGTACTGTTTCTCTAAATACCTGTTCTGGTTGTTGTTGTTCCTGTTCCGGAGCCTTTTGCTCTATTTGTTGTATTGCCTCAGTCTGAGTCTGAGTCTCTACCTTTTGCTCTTTGTCTTCTGCCAGTTTCTCCTGTGTTATCAATTTCCTCAGCTACCGGAGGCTCACTAGCCATATCAGTCTTATCAGTTGTATCTTTGTCTACCACAATGTTGATCTTTTGAGTATCAACATCCATAGTATATAAGACTTCAGGATTAGGATTATCATCCTCTACATCCATACTCCCAGCTGCCGGTTGATCTTCTGTAGCTGTTGTTTTTACCGATGGAGTAATTAGAGGTGGGGGTAAGTTGTCTCTAACCTTGATACTAGGTGGTCCACCAACTTTACCTTTACCCTTGTCTCTATCTTTCTGATAAACTTTTATGGGTTTGGGGTTCTTGTACTCTTCTTGTTTTTCTTTCTCAACTAGGAATATATCCCATCCATTTTCTGTCTCCTCAATCACCTCATTAATTCTTCCAACCATTAAAGCAACGTGCCGGTGTGCAGTAGAAAATACTGTCCTATTGGCTTGAGCAATTAGGTCATCAATTTCTTTGGGTGAGTTTACCGGATACACAACAAGTAGTTTTTCAATCTTTATTTTCTTGTCCAGTTCTATTACTGCTTGTCTTCTTGCTTCTAGTCTTTTAAATAGTTCATCTGGAATTTCATTGACTACTTCCATCAAAAACTTCTTATACATATCCATATGCAATATAACACTATTTTCAACTTGTTCTTTTTCATCAACTGTTAAGGTGTCATATATTTTCTCTATGTTCTTCAATTTACCTTCCTCTGTAATTTCATTCAGCAGTATATCAAGAGGGGCCAAGTCTTTGTTTGTCCTCTTCTTCTTTTTGGGTGTCAGTTTCTTCTTTTTTGGTGTGGCCTTTCTTACCGGAGATCTCACTACTTGTTGCTTTTGTCTTGTCCTCTTGGGTGAGGGTGTGGTTGCCGATGAGGGATCTCTTTTTCTTACAACTCTTTTGAAAGTTGCAGGCATGTCACCCTCCGAAGAAGTACCTACCAATGATAGGTGAGTTTCAGATTGTGGAGCTGCTAACTCATCCTCTGTTATACCGGTTTTCTTCAACACATCTTCTTTGATGGCTTTTGCTTGTCTGGAACCTTTCCTTACAACTGCCTCAACCTTTTTCACTCTTTTCTTTGATTGTACTTGGCTTTCAATAGTTTCTGCACTACCAAATACTTTTTCCTTAGGTTCTCTAGGGGCTTCCAGAAGTGCTTTAGCATATGTTTCAATTATATGATCATCTGTTTCATAGCCCATCTCGGTTACCCAAACTGTCCTAGGGATGACTGCTTCCATCCAGATTTCATCTTTCTTGATTACAAAGCATATTTCATCTTTGTATTTGTCGACAATCTTTTGTGGTAACCTGATTCTTTTCTTCATTTTGGCCTTTAATGCTTGAAAAAAGTCATGAATATTGTTTTCCTTGTCTTCTCCCATGTTATTGAATAGTTTTGTTAATTGTTTCCCTACCGGTATATCATATCCAAGTTCTTTGTAGCCTATACCGAGAACCTGTTTTGTTATATGTAGCATCAGACATACTAACAGATTTCCAAACCTGAAAGTTCCTTTCTTGTCCTTCTTAATCTTTCCAAGGTTGTCAATTAATTCATCCTTTAACCACTCACATATATCAATCTTTGCATTATCTGTGACCATATCATAAGCACTCTTAATGCATAAACTTGAAACTGAATTGAGTCTATTTGCATGAGTAGTTTTATACCCTAATATCATGCTGATAAATCTCACATTAATGTCTGTTACATCATTAACTCTTAGGGACCTCTTGTTGAATGTTGCACCAGTTAGGTTTGTAACTAGGTCATTGGATACCTTCTTGGTTTTATCTGGCCTTTTGCCGGTGATTGGTAACCCTATGACAGCTTTCACAGCTTCCTTAGTGATTTTGTGGACTGCATCTAACCAGAAAAATTCACCATGTACCCCGCTTAAGACTATCCTAATCACATCCTTGGGGAATTCAGGAATGCTAAGGATATCTGTAAATCCTAGGGTCTCAATGATCTTGTGTTCATCTTTTACATTGCCGGTTTTATCACATATCACAATTTTAAACATGGTTTTAATCTCTTCATCTCCTAGTTCCTCAATGTTGCAGTGGATGTACATTTTGGGGTCTTCAGCATAAACAACTCCCTTAGGAATTTGAGAAAAAACACCTAAGGTATCATCTTTCTTTGCTACCTGGGGAACTAACTGAAATACGGGCCTAGGTCTTTTTATCACTTCAACAACAGTAGGGTTTGCTATATATTCAATTGCAGAGGTGGATGCCATGATTAAATACCTTTTACTGCCTTTAGGATGGATGATTGCTTGGAGTGTTCTTGCTTCTTGCTCGAAATGCCTTAGCTCGGAATCTTCGCGCTCTTCGTATGTTTGAAATCTCGGTGAAATGAAATGAAGCCAAAACCTTATTTTTATAGTGTCTTTTCGCCATCTACCACATTAATTGCATGTCGGTTAAGTATTCACTTAATATTGTTTGCTGGTAATAAGTAATTTCCAACTTTTTATCTCTAACCGAGGGAATAATAGCACGTGTCAATAGATTGCCAAACCCTCAAAGAAATTTTCTTCAATTAGATGAAGAACTTCCTGCCGGTGGAGCACTGCTCTGTCCTTCCGATGAAGCATTGGTTTGTTCTACCGGTGGAGGAGTATTCCCAATATTTAGATCAGCTTTTCTAATCCATTGTTTTGAGAATTCTTGCTTAGGCTTCTGAAAATAGAGGACCAAGCTCTGATACCAATTGTTAGGAATCCCACAAATACTGAGAGGGGGGGGTGAATCAGTATCTAACCGGTATATAAAATTTCTTAACTTAAAACATGCAGAACAAAATATAACATTGTATCGGTATGCAAGAAATAATGCAACAAACAGAATCAAGAACATCCACATGAAAAGCACACCATAACACAAGGTTTTAATGAGGAAACCCGGTGTGGAAAAAACCTCGGTGGGATTTGTGACCCACAATATTCACTCACTGGCCAATAAGAGAATATTACTTACAATAGGGGCCTGCACATGCAAGAAGGCCAACTGCCTAGAGCTCACTGATCAATGGGAAGTCTCACTGACTTACAATGAGGATTATACAAATCCAATATCTTGTACTGCTTTACAATAGCATCTTCAATGCCTGATCCAGTACCGGTTGCTACTCTGTTGCTTACATAAACCCCTTAACCTATATTTCGCATAATAGGTCTGCCTAATATTTTTCCTTTATGCTTACATCTGCTATATCAAATGTCTACAATGATCTCTTTTATATAAGAGTCATTTTACAATTTGCCAAGTCGGCTTACAAAGTTTTTCAATAATAAACAAAATATTATATAACAAAATCGTGTCAGTTGTTGGCATATGCACACTCCAATGAGACATTGTATGTGATTGAAGGTTTTGTCATTGATGGCAACCTTGCAATCCTATGGCACCAACAAAGACATTATACCGGCATCAGCAGATCACACTCAACACCGGCACTCAGGACACCGACACCGGCACCGACACAGAAGAAAAGAAGTATACCGGCACAGAGGCCGACAGGATTTTGTAATACAATATTTTGTTTATTATTGTAAGCCGACTTGGAAAATTGTAAAATGACTCATATATAAAGGAGATCATTGTAGACATTTGTAGGAGTGATGTAGAAGTATAAAGGAAAATATTAAGCAGACCTAATGTGCGAAATATAGGTCAAAGGGTATATGTAAAGAACAGAGCAGGAACCGGTACTGAATCTGGCATTGAAGATGCTATTGTAAAGCAGTACAAGTTATTGGATTAGTATAATCCTTATTTGTAAGTCAGTGTGACTTCCCATTGAGCAGTAAGCTCTAGGCAGTTGGCCTTCCTGCATGTGCAGGCCCCTATTGTAAGTAATATTCTCTTATTGGCCAGTGAGTGAATATTGTGGGTCACAAATCCCACCGAGGTTTTTCCCACACCGGATTTCCTCGTTAAAATCCTGTGTTATGGTGTGCTTTTCATGTGGATGTTCTTGATTCTGTTTATTGCATTATTTTTTGCATACCTGTACACTGTTATATTATGTTCTGCATGTTTTAAGTTAAGAAATTCTAATTACCAGTTAGATATTGATTCACCCCCCCCTCTCAGTATCTGTGGGACCCCTAACATCGGCCTCTGTGCCGGTATACTTCCTTTCTTCTATGCCGGTGTCGGTGTAGAGTGTGATCTGCTGATGCCGGTATAATGCCTTTGTCGGTGCCATAGGATTGCAAGGTTGCCATCAATGACAAAACCTTCAATCACATACAATGTCTCATTGGAGTGTGCATATGCCAACAGGAGTCCCAAGTCCTTCATGTCAAATTCTTTAGCAAGGTCTTTCTTGCACTAATCTATGAGGTGATCTCTCCTATGATTAGCAAATCATCAACATATAGAATCAATATCAGCATATCACCTTTGTCTTGCTTATAGTAGAGATTTGGATCTGCATCATTCTTTGAGAAGCCTAGCCCTATGAGATAAGTGTCAATTCTTTCATACCAAACCCTAGGAGCCTGTTTAAGCCCATAAAGAGCTTTCTTGAGTCTACATACATGAGACTCTGCATCATGATCCTCAAATCCTTCAGGTTGCTCTAGATATACTACTTCTGCAATCTTTCCATTAAGGAATGTTGTCTTTACATCCATTTGATGTACATTCCATCCCTTTGTTGCTGCAATGGCTAAGACTGCTCTTACTGAGGTGTATCTGGCTACAGGTGCAAAGGTTTCTTCATAATCAATTCTTTCTTTTTGTGAGAGCCCTCTGGCTACAAATCTGACCTTGTGTTTCTCAATGTTGCCATCTACAGCATGTTTGATCTTGAAAAGCCATTTGGAGGAAACCAGCTGGCCTAGGAACAATCTCCCAAACATCATTTTTCATAATGGACTGATATTCCTCAGACATGGCATTCTTCCATACTTGATGTTTAAGTGCATCTGATACATTGGTAGGTTCAGCTTTTGAAAGATCATTCATGAGGGCAACATAGCTAGTGAATTTATTAGGCCTTTTGCTTTCTCTAAAGGTTCCTGAAGGGGCAGCATACTTCTGAGCTTCTTCTACAGTTTTGGTGGCCCATAGTGGTCTTTTCTTGAGATTTTCTCTAGGTGGGTTTTGAATCTCACCTTCATTTTCCTCAAGATTCTCCCTCTAAAGCTCAGGGGCAGGATCTTCATCTATGCTAGGGGCAGGAACATGGACTTCAAGTTCCATGGAACTTTGGGCTCTTTCGAAGGCTAAGTCTTCTTCAAAAATTACATCCCTACTAAGTTCAACATGCCTTTGACTAGGTATATAGATTTTGTAAGCCTTGGAGGTTTCACTATACCCAACAAGTATTCCCCCTTTTCCAAAAGGCTCTAGTTTTGACCTTTTCTCTTTAGGTATATGAATATAAACAGGGCACCCAAATATCCTAAGATGGCTGATATCTGGCTTTGTTTTAGTAAAAACTTCCTTAGGGGTTTTGTCTTCAATATGAGAGTGAGGACATCTATTTTGTATATACACGACAGTGCTAGTGGCTTCTGCCCAAAGATTGGTATTTAGGTTTTGATCAAGGAGCATAGCTTTGGCAGCTTCTACAATTGTCCTATTTTTCCTCTCAACTACCCCATTTTGTTGAGGATTATAAGGTATAGTAAGCTCCCTCTTAATCCCAACATTTTTACAAAAATCCTTAAACAGATCTGAGGTGTATTCCCCCCCATTATCATTTAAGGTTTTGATTTAAATTCTTTGAACCTATTAAGGATCTCTTCTGATTCTTTACATTTCAGAAAGTAGATCCAAGTCTTTCTAGAGTAGTCATCCACAAATATTACATAATACAAAAATCCTCCTAAAGAGGGTACAACCATAGGTCCACATACATCAGAATGGACTAATTCTAAAACATTACTTGTTTTCCTAGTACTATTTTGAAAAGAACCCTTGGTATTTTTACCTGGGGCACATCCCTTGCATGCCCCTGAATGATACTGCTTTAACTTGGGTAAACCTATGACAAGGTTTTCCATTGATGATAAAGCTCTGAAATTCAAGTGCCCTAGTCTTCTATGCCAAACTTCATTAGCATCTGCAACTTCGTGGATTAGGGCTAGGTTGGGCTCTGTGCATAGCTCATACAGGTAGCCTTGTCTTTGACCAATGGTTTTGGCTTTCTTAATGGACGAATTCTTTGGCCAAGCCAATACTTTGTTGTCCATGAAGGTCACCCTATACCCATTATCCTCTAGTGCTGAGATGGAGACTAGATTCCTCTTGATGCCTGGGACATATAGTACTCCTGTAAGCTGTAACGATAAGCCTGACTTCAGTCTGATGGTGCAGGTTCCAATTCCTCTGACTGGATGTGCAGAATCATCTCCGATTGTCACTTCCTCATCAGTCTCCTCTATCATGGAGTCTAACACTTCTCTAAACCATGTAATATGTCTGGATGAGCCACTGTCGATCAACCATGAGTTAGCTTTGTTTGATGCTTGGTTTGAAAGTGCTGAGTAGAGTACATATTTCTCGGAGTCATCTTCTCCCTTTGATTTTCCAGCTTTGGCAAATGTAGCTTGTTGTTTAGCCCTTTCAGGACATTTAGCAACATATTGCCCGAATTTGTCACACCTGTAACATTGAATATGGGAGAGATCCTTCTTGGAGGTATTCTTGCCTTGACGACCTTTCCTCTTCTTAAATTGTTTCTTCTTGCTTTTCTTATTGGAGTTCGTATTTAGGACTTGGAGATCTTCATCTATATTCTTTTGTTTGATCCCTTTCTTATTTAACCTTGACTCTTCTTGAAGACAATCTGCTCTTAGCCTCTCAAATTTTGGATATTTAGCCCTTGCATTGATACCTTGGACGAACGTTTCCCATATACTAGGCAACCCATCTAAGGCAATGAGTGTTAACTCTTTGCTTTGGATCTCATATCCAAGTGTTGCTAGTTCATCCCTTAGGGCTGATATCTGCATGAAGTAAGCATTGACTGACTCCCCTTTGATCATACTTATATAATTATTTCTCTTTTTTAAGGCCAAGGTTTTACTTGCATTGGATATCTCAAATGCATTTTCAAGTGCTTTGAACATATGGTATACCGTCTCATGTTTCTTTATGATAGGCATAATATTATTCCTCACCCCATCAACTATGATTTTTATGGCCTTTTCATTGCCTTCGATCCATGTCGTTTTGTCAGGTTCGTTTTCAGGTTCTTTAGATTCAGCTTTTACAAATGATTCAACTTTATTCTCTCTTAGAATCATCTTAATTCTAAACTTCCATGCTAAGAAATTGTCACCTCCTTCGAGCCTATCCTCAAATCTGATAGTGCTGGCCATTTGGAGAAATGTGATGTTAGATATATTCTTGACTTGAATTTTTTCACAAATTTGAAAGCCGCGGGTTCGATCAACCTGGCTCTGATACCATGTAAATGTTTTTTCAAATTCCAATTCAATGATCAAGGTATATATATAATGTTGTTGTATTTCAATGTAAATGTTTATCACAATATAATTGTTCTGGTGATTAATTATATTCTGTGTATTGCAGGTGGAGATAGAGCATTAATAGTTTCGATGTCTTCTCCATTTATCATTGATCAGTATATATAAAAAAATAGGGACGATCAAGTGACACCTTGATCGGACATGTCTATTAGACATGGCCGATCAAGATGCCACTTGATCGTGCCTTTTCATTTGCAATACGTAACCAGTCTAATGCCGATATTAATTGGTGTCAATGCGTAACAATGAAGTGCGATAACTAATCGGTGGCATTAACAATGAAGCCTGATAATTAATCGGTGGCATTAACAATGAAGCCCGATAACAATCAGGATATCAAGGTTACGGTTTATTGTTAGATTGCAATGTTTATATATTAACACAGATCGTGAAATACGATCCTAGCATGATCGTAAATTTAACATCAATTTGTATGATTATAATCGGTTAAACCGATAATGCACCATATATATAAGGAGAGCAATTACAATAGTAATATCAGATGATAGAACAAAGGAATAATAAGTGAAGTTTATTATAGTCTATCGATGAGATAGATGATTGAATGAGAGACTTCAGTTATCTCTCATTCAATCATTTATCTTACCGAAGCTATCATGTATCAACAATATTGTGTCTGGAAGTGTACTATTTTAATTGAAATAGTGAGTTGGATGTGCATACTGTTATTAGAGCTTCATTCTCACACTTGCAAGAAAGAATCCCCTATATTTTTGGCACTGTTTCTCAAATTAAGATACAGAAGTTTAGAACATCATGAAAAAGTACGACGACGGGAAAAGCAAAGAAACGGGCATGTATATTTAAAAATTGTAAGATGTATTGTGTGTGAGAGAGAGACAAAAAAGAAATGCCTCGATTAATACCAAAAGGAAAAGAGAAAGACAAAGACTAATAGAATAGTCATAAAGAAAACCACAAATATTGTTGTGAGACTTCTAGATGCTTGGCATGTTCTTCGTCCTTTTTGTTGAAAATAATATATAAATCCAACAAAAAGCAACAATTCCCATAGCTCAAAATGCTAATCATTCTCATATAAGTAGCCACAAACATTTGTCAAGTTGAATAGCATCTCCGACAAGCTAAAACTAAAAATATCCCCATCAGTAGTTAGATGTCTTAAGGTACATCCTTTATTGCGAATCTTACCTTGTAACATACAGCTCAAGAACATACATTTGACAAAATAGCAACTCATGCCAATCTATCCAGCAAATCATTACAAGTAGCTTGTTGAAAAAAATTCTTTAGTAATTGCTTGATTTAATACGCCCATCATCCACAATCTTAACCAACAAAACTAGTACTCTGAATGGATTACAGAACTTTAGAAGGCTGGATTAAAACCTTTTCCAATCAATTCCCTTGCATGCATTTCTACAATTTCCTTTTCTGCATACCTAAATTAATATAGTATAAGTGGGATGGATGTGCTGTTCCAGTCAATTTCATGATCCACATCCTACAACAAGGTAGTCCTAAAAATCTTTTTGAATAAAGATCCAAGAGTTTTGAAACCCTGACTTGCATCTGAAATCTATCTTTGTAAGAAAAATGTCCCACCAAACCATTGAATCAGAAAATTCTTTAACACTAATTTCCTTTCTCAGCCAATCTTTTTGCATGCATGGAAGATAGCAAAGAAATGATAAGATCAATTTTGATGCTATGTAACTTTGTTCCCTTCTTCAATTAAAATATGCTCCCAAGGATAAATTTCAAAAAGGAAATTCATAGGCCAATTTTATACAAGAATTGCATCATGGATTTCAACTGTCATTGAAGAGCAAAATATTGCTGATTTTATCATTATGCAACTAGAAATGGGTATTTTTGGTGCAGAAGTGCTTCTTGTTGTGAACTGTTGACATTTGCCAGTTACACATTATATAAATAGGCAGCTTCCCATATTGCAATCCTGGCTTCACATTTTTGAAAATTGTGAAAGCAATTAGTATCAAACAAAATATGTTTATTCTCCATTAACTTTCTTTGAATGAGCACCAAACCTGTAGATAGTAACTATCAACCGGAAAAGACCTCATCTTCTAAAAATGACTTCTTTGTTACCCTACTTTAGAGGTAATTTGTATAGGCACCACCAAGCAGGACACTAATTTGGTGTATGTGACCCCCCTTAGAGGTCCACAAGGGGATTGTTTTATTATGTACCTTATATGTTGTTCAAATTTGTACTTTTGAAGGTTTCAACTCTTTGACCGAGCTTGTGTTGAATCAAACAATACCAACCCATCTTAATTCATCCGCTTTATTTAAAGTAGGTGTTGTTGTTGTGGCCATCTACTTTCTTGCTGATTATTCCAGATCCTTATTGTTTGTAGGCTAAGTTACTTGTTTGGGTTCAGGTACATGCCTTAAGGCAAAAAAAGAGATTAGGATTGGATAGATTTTGGTTACATCCATACAAAAAATATAAAAAATCATAAATATACATATTTTAGCCTAAATAGAGAAACTAATTTCAAGCAATCACATAACATACATATATTAAACAAATCAACTATTAAAACTTTATAAGATCATATGTACCTCAATATTGAAGACTGTAACCTCCTATCAGTAGATCCCACGGAGAGCTCCACTTCATGGGAGTGTCTAGGATAAAATCCAGTTAATTGTGAAAGCAAAAAAAATAAAAACCCACAATACTAATGTGATGAACACTTAAAAGGGCGATAAAAAGTAAAGCATGTGTTGTTTTTAATAACATGAAGCCAAATCCTATTCATGCGATAATAGCTAACAAACAAAAAGAAAGATCATTTGGGGACCTATTGCGACGTTTTCACACATCGCCCCATTGCAAATGGGGACCCCCTAATTTTTAGGTCCTCTTGGTCTTTTGGTTTTGGTTCTTTGGGTCTTTTCACAAAAGTCTCTTCGGTCTCCTCGATTTGCAAGTGTTTTGATGAAATTTGATCAAGTCTGCAAGTCGTTTGAGCGAATTTGGCTAAGTCTAGAACCTGTTGTGTCACTGTCTATTTTAAGGTTTCGCCCTTCAGACTTAGATTTGAGGTCTTTTCCTTAGGGTTTTGAAAAAAAGAAAACATTGGATTGGAATCAGGACCCTTCAAGGAAACTACCAATGAAATTTGAGCGATTTCTGAGCAACTTTCTATTTTAATAAAGTTCCTATTTTTTAGGGAATTTCATTGCCTCTCAAATTGTCTTTATTTTGCCAAAAATCAATCTTACTACTTTTAGCAATTTCTATTTTTAGTAAGTTTCTATTTTTAGTGTCCAACCCCAATTTGCCCTGATTTTGATGTTTTGAAGTACTTACTATTTTTAGTAAGTCTATTTTTGGCAGGTTCTTCACAGGAAGGGGGTCTCGACACTAAAGACTGAGCGTTCCTGAATATTTGTCTAAATTCAGAAAGTTTGAAAAAAAAAGCAGTTGATCGAAAAATGGCTGAATCTGAATTCCTTCCAGAAGTGGAAAGGCATTGAAAATCTCCTAAGGCACGGAAAAATCACTTCAATCCTGAAATGGCATCCCAATCTAGATATGAGCAAAAATGGCCAAGTCTGGCAAAGTCCAAGAAAATCCTTACCATGACAAGGCAACATGCAAATCTAGAAGAGGGTGCTCAATTGGGGTCATGGAGGAATTTTCCTCCATGACCAAAATTCCTTAAGCACATGGATTCCACGACCAAGCTTGTGGTAGGGTGCCAAATAGGGCTCATAGAGGAATTTTCCTCCTCAAGGTGAATTCCTGAATCACATGTAATTAGCACCCAAGCATCAAGGGAGAGCGCTAAATTTGGGTTGTGGAGGAATTTTCTTCCACACCCAAAATTCTTGTTCCATGTGGTTTTGGCGCTCAAGCATAGGAGTTGGGCGCTAGAATGGAGTAGTGGAGGAATTTTCCTCCACCCCCAAAATTCTTGCAAGCTAGTGTTTTGGCGCCAAAGGATAGGTAGAGAGCACTAGAGCAAGGTTGTGGAGGATTTTTCCTCAACTAATATTCCTCCACACCATGGAAATGGCGCCCAAGGTAGAAATAGAGCGCTGGATAAGGGTAAGGGAGAAATTCCTTCCAAACAAGACTAATTCCTCCATGAAGTCAAAATTCCACCCAAGGATGGATTGAAAGTTGAATTCCAAGGCAAGGTAGGATTGGCGCCCAAGGAGAAGAAGGGAAATCCCCTTAGGGAAAGAGGTCAAAATATCCTTCTCGAGAAGAAAATTCACCCAAAAGTTGAAGAAATTTCAAGACGAAAGAAAAAAAAATTGATCAAGAGAATTTTCTCTCTCCTGAATACCAGAGCTCACAATGGAAAGAGTTCCTAAAAAATAGGAAAGGTGATGAATTGATCAAAAATTTCTTCCCAAGGAGAAAATTATACCCAAGATGAAGAAATCCTTGGAAAAAGTGAAAAAATTGACTATGTTGGAAATTCCTTCCTTCAAGACAAAATTCCAAGAAAGTGAAAAATTAACTAAGTGTTGGAAATTCCTTCCTTCAGGACAGAATTCCTGGAAAATGTGAAATTTGGCTAACGATTGAAGAAATTCCTTCCTCGGGGTAAAGTAGAATCAAGATCAAGATTGGGCACCAAAATGAGGTTAAGGAGTAATTTTTCTTCCACATCAAAAATTCCTTCACCATGGAGAAAATGTGCTCTAGGAAAGGAATGAGCGCCAAAATGACATCAAGGAAGAAAAGCCTAATTTTCAGAATTCCTCCACTTCCTAGCAAATGCGCTCCAGGACAAGTAGAAAAGACAGAAACATGATTTGGTAGGAAAATTTCAAAAGTTCAAAATTCAAAAAAATTCTTTCCCCAGGGAAGAAATGTGCCCAAGCTAAAGAATTTCAAGGCACAAAGAAAATTGGCTAAGTGAGAGAATTTTCTATCTGCAGGACTCAGGTTGATAAAATTCCTCAGGTGTGGAAGAAGTGGTCAGTTGATGGAAAAACCTCCCTACAAGACAAAGTGTGCACAAAAATATTCCTCCAAGATAAAAAATCTCTCTGGAAAGATTTTCTCTCCAGAATTTCCAAGCATTCAAGAATCCTTTATAAGTGGAAAAGATTGTTAAAATTCTTCCAAGGCAGGAAAATCTTCCAAAATATCTTATGTGAACCTGGAAAGGAAAGATTCTTGTAGAGGATGAGTTGGCGACATGCAAAGAGAATATTCCGTCTTACTCAAGCACAACCCAAAAAATTACAAAGGTTCCTAGGATGGCGAGGTCCATTTGCATGGCGAGAATCTATTGAGTGCATGGCGACATGACGGAGCATTCATTGCTGGGAATATTTGACCAAGGTGGCGGCTAATTCATTGCATGGCACGCTATAATGTCCCCACTTTGAAATAGAATTTAATGGTAAATAATAATAATAATAAAATTCAAATTCAAATGAATAAAAATAAAATAAAATTTAAATTTAAATAATTATGTTGATGTGTTTTTTATGCACATGCGAACACAGAATAAAATACCAAGGTATCTTATCCTCTCTTGAACAAAGTTATTTGAATGCTGAAGATTTGCCTAAGGATCAATCGAAATAACTCCAAGGTTCAAGTATGTAGGGTCTCTACGTGTGGATAAGCTCTTGTGGTATGATGTGATTATGCTGGAATCACAAGGGATCTTACATTCGACCGCCTGAGCGTTTAATCTGCTGGAACTCAAGTCCTATCTACTCACCGAGATAATAAAGAAATAACCAAAAGGTGCAGGGTTTAGAGAGTCTAATCTAAGACATAGAATGTAAAAAGATAGATGAATGACTAATTGGAGTCCTATTGGGCTAGGTCTCACCATCAAACTGAACAATTCAACAATAGCGCAGTGCGATCTTCTAAGGGATGCTTCAAATATGTTCAAATCGTTACACCATCTGATACTGATCACCATTCAAGTTAATGCATGAACAATAGACACATAACGACTCGAGATTAAGCTCATTCAATGCCAGTTGACCACGCAGGGCGCCCTTACAATCAGCAAGAGGCTAGTGGTTTGGACTAGGCGGATTCCACGCGAGTGCATTCAATAACTTCCTTCCATTCAATTTAATTATCTATCATCTAGAACGAAGATTCAACAAGAGACTTTGCATATTACAAAGAAACGACCTTCTTCACCATAACATCAATGAAAATGGAGTTCATTTACAATTTAGGCAACAATTTCTTGCCTTCTCCTAATCTACTCTAATTGCTATTCTATTCACTATTCTAGCTACTAACTCTTAGCTATTATCCTTTACAAAATGAAGAGCCAGAACTTTATATTGGGAGCTCTTTACAATTCAATGGCTCTAATTGATTTACAATCAATGGCTAGAATTACAAGATGAAAACCCTAATTTGGGTTTGTTACAACAAACTACCTTAGCCAATGAGAAAATTACATTTCATGTGTGAACCAATAGGAAATCGGGGTAGGTGCCTCGAAGTTTGTGCCATTACTGGTGAGTCAAGTACATTGAATCTGGACATGCTGATGTGGACCTATTTGACTGGAGGAACAGTGACTGGGATGCCACCTTGTCTTGCGTTTGTGCTTGGTCAAGGAACTTTGTATCTCTTGATATTCAATGTGATGATGATGAGAAGCTAACTTTGATTAACTCTTCTGAAACTATCTGCTTCTTCAACGTACCCTTGCATTGGCTCTGGTCGATCCTCCTCTATCCCTGATGTACTAGATGAAAGATGTACCTCCTTGACTCTCATGTGTTTGATGAAACTTCCTTGATTTTGCATTATGGTGATAGGAAGTCATGGTCAAGTCACCTTCTCTAGTAGCTAACTTCGCCTTGAAGTGTTTGTAAGATCTTCCTTTTGACATCCTATGATTTCTCCATGTGGTAGAATGAGGTCCTTGAGGATAGCTTGGTCTATTACGTGCAACCCTTTGAACCCTTAAAGTCCTTCAACTTTGAAACACTTTGAGCCCCCCTCCATGCATGTGAAGTGTCTTTAATGATGATGAAACTTGAATAGGTCCTCCTTGTTTGTTCTTCCTTCTAGCCCGATCTTGTTGATTTGCAAAACAAACCAAAAGATGATTAAGTATACAGAACATATTTATCCTAACATGGTATTTCTTACTTTAAATCATAAACAAGAAGGCATTAAGATTAATTCGCTCAGGACCCTCTCCAAGGATAGGACCTCTAATGAGATTCGCTCAGGACCCTCTCCAAGGACAGGACCTCTAATGAGATTCGCTCAGGACCCTTTCCAAGGACAGGACCTATAATGAGATTTTCGCTAAGGACCCTCTCCAAGGACAAGACCTATAATGAGATCTTCGCTCAGGATCCTTTGGAAGGGTCAGGAGCGAATTTCTTCCTTTAGGTTGAATTCTTCCTTCTTTTCACTTCAATTTGCATTGATTTTCACCTTTCGATCCCTCTCATGAAGACATCACATATTTGACCCTCAAAATGGCCTAAAAGGAGGACTTCACTTTGGACCTTGGGTAAGGTATAGGCCTCAAGAAAAATTCGCTCTGGACCCTTTGGAAGGATCAGGAGCGAAATTTGCATTTTAGCTCAAATTTCATCATCTCTTTGCCTCAAATCACTTCTCAAGGCAAGAATACATCAATCTTTCCTCAACTACGCCATAGGAACAAAGATCTTGGTCTCAAACATGGAGCAAAATAGAGGTTTTAGGAAGGGTCAGGAGCGAAATTTGTATTCTTGGCTCAAATTCACCACTCCCTTCACCTCAATTCACTTCTTAAGGCAAGAATATATCAATCCCCCCTCAACAATGTCCTAGGAACAAAAACTTTGATTTGAACAAGGAGGAAATATGTATTTTTGGGAGAATTCGCTCTGAACCCTTTGGAAGGGTCAGGAGCGAAATTCTTCCTCAGCCCAATTTCTTCATCCATTCATCCTTTCTTTGTCTTGAATTTAACTTACTACACCTTCTCCCATCACCATCAAGTCAATTTGCTATCAAAACAAGGTTCATTTAGTACATTAGGCAAAATAGAGAGTCTTTCTAGGAATTTCACTCTAGAACCTTTGGAAGGGTCAGGAGCAAAATTTGCACTTTAGGCTCAATTCTCATTCAATTTGCCTTAGCTTTGCTTTAAACTTAATCTTTGTGTTACAAGCTAGGGTTGTCGTTGCACCAAAAGATCAACCTATTAATGCCCGATACAACCACTAGACTTATAGAATCCACAGGAGGTTGTTAAACCATGTCACGAATCCCCGCGAAGGATGCTGGCCCACTGCCAACAATCCCCCTCCCAGCGTCACTCGTCGCGGCTTGCGTGATTTGAACCTGTGACCAAGCTCTCATACCACTTGTTACAAGCTAGGGTTGCCATTGCACCAAAAGATCGACCTGTTAATGCCCAATACAACCACTAGACTTATAGAATCCACAGGAGGCTGTTAAACCATGTCACGAATCCCCGCGAGGGACGGGCCCACTGCCAACACTTTGATCCTTTTCTCTGCCATGCATGACCACCATTCAATGTTTCTAGTGAAGAAATAGGTCTTTTGGAGTATTTTGCTCTGGACCCTTTGGAAGGGTCAGGAGAATTTCGCTCTGGACCCTTTGGAAGGGTCAGGAGTGAAATTTGCAATCATGCTCAAATTATTGACCTTTCTCACCTCACTTTGTTTCACACATCAATACTCTCTCAGTCACGACATAGGGATAAGGTTTACGAGGCGAATTAGGACCAAGAAGGGAGATATAAGGAAATTCACTATGGACCCTTTGGAAGGGTCAAGACTGAAATTTGAGGAATTAGTTTTAGATACCTTCCAAACACTCAAGCCTCACCCTCAATCACATTGTTCTCATCTTAGGACACGCCAACAAATCACCTTAAGGAGGCACCTAGCTCAAAAATTTGGATCAAAAGTGCATCTTAACAATTTCGCCTAGGTACCTTTGGAAGGACAGGACCTATCTAGGAATTTCGCTTTGGACCCTTTGGAAGGGTCGGGAGCGAAATTTCTCTTTTGCACAAATTCTTCTCATTTCCTTCAACTTTGTTCTTAGACTTGGCCTTTGGGTCCTTCCTTCATCTTAATCAAGTCCATTTGCCTTCAAGGTGATGTCAACTCAATGCCTTTTGATGACAAATTAGGCTTTTCTAAGGATTTCACTCTGGACCCTTTGGAAGGGTCAGGAGCGAAATTGATGTTTTAGGCTCAATTTCCTCATCCCATCTCATTCCAACTTTCTCACAAGGCATAGATAGGTCATTCCTCACTCAGTCAAGACGTAGGAGCAAGCTTTGAGGTCTAGACTGGGAGCAAAAGAGGTTTCTAAGGAAATTCACTCCTGTCCCTTTGGAAGGGTCAGGAGTGAATTTGGCAATTGTGCTCAAATTCTTCATCACTTCCTTGACTAAATGCCCTAGGTCTTAAAGGCAAGGCCACCCTAGCAGGATATAAGGACTTCCTCAAACTCAATCAAGACCTAACCAAGAAACAAGAGCAAGGCCTGACCTAGAGAAGGCTTTCAAAGAGACCCTGACCTGGACCACCTACTGACCCACCTCAACTCAAGCAGAGCCTGCTATCCTAATGATCTCTCTGGCAACTCTCCAATGCAAAGGCTAATAGCCAAAACCAGACAACTAAGCAAAGAAAACTAACCCTAGAAAGCAAAAAGTAGGGGTCCCCATTTGCAATGGGCCGATGTGTGAATACGTCACAACAGGACGGCAGGGTCCATTTGCATGGCGGCATGATGGAGCATTCATTGCTGGGAATATTTGACCAAGGTGGCGACTAATTCATTGCATGGCACACTGTAATGTCCCCACTTTGAAATAGAATTTAATGGTAAATAATAATAATAAAATTCAAATTCAAATGATTAAAAATAAAATAAAATTTTAATTTAAATATAAAAGAATATAATTAAATATAATTAAAATTTAATTAAGTTAATGAATGGTCAAAAGACATGGAATGAAAAGTTGTGACTCCCTCAAACATGGCATATAAAAGGGAGAAGAGAACCTCATTTGAGAGGGGCTAATTTTGGGAATCAGAAGTGCAGATCTGATTAATATAAGAAGTGCAGATGTGATTGTGAAAGGTTGTGTCCCTTTCAAAGGGCAAATATATAATGAAGAGTTGCACTCTTTCAAAGGGTGCTAATTATGAAAGGGTGTGTCTCTTGCCAAAGGGCATATATGATGAAGAGGTGTGACCCCTCCCTCAAACTGAGAGATATAAAGGAAGGAAATCAAAAGCAATTAGTGACATCACCATCGATCAGATCAGATCAGATCAGAACTGTTATGAAATTACAGGCCGTCTCCATACTCAAACAAAGGCACGAATGAGACTGAAGGAAAACAAAAAAGAAAGCAGATTGAACTCACAGCAAATAACGAATTCTTTGTCAAATCAGTGTTTAAGATGTTAAGACACTCTGGTACGTGATCCTGTGCACAATATTCCTACAGCATTCTCTTCATACTATTGTCTGATAACAGTCCACTGTTATGTACATTTACACAGCATATCAGAGTTGCTTATGGTTATATACATTCTGGAAAATGTAATCAAATATGATGCTTTGTATGCATATATATATATATATTCTGTCTTGATTATCAGAAATGGTAGAAGATGAATGATTGCACTAGGGAGAACGGCGTTAAGGGTCACCTCTAAGCACGCCACCTCATATGTATGGCAGGGTCCAAATGAGGCCAAAGGGGGGTGAAGGTGCTCTGCCTTTGGGCTTAGGAAGGTTAGACTTAGGACACCCTATTGAGACAATCTTCATCTCCCCTATAATGATGATGATGATGATTTAGCTCTCTGTCTTATGAAACATAGTTAGCCTTCTGTTATTTTATCATGATCAGTTCTTTCTTTACTTAGTATGTTTGTAATTAATCACTTATATATAATTAGTAGATTATCGACTAACATTATTACAGGGTTCTCTCATCAAAGGGTTAAAGGTACTCCCTCTCTTGACCCTCCTTTAATAACTAAGAATTATAATCTGGGGAAAACTAGGGCATTTTAAGAAGGGACAGTACACAGCCCTCATATGAGATGGTGAAGCATCTTTTGCATGTAACCTATTTTGGAGGTGATGGTACATTTATTGCACAATGGGCGGTTATTGCATGATGGCGCATTTATTACACATTAGGCAAATTTGAAGTGGTGCATTTAATACACCATTTTTGGCAAGAATGGAATTTATTGTAAATGGGCATGATGGACATTTAGTGTTTATTCCCACCTTGTTGCATCATGTGTGTGGAATCTTTCGGGTCAAACCCTAATTAGGGTTTGCATGTAATCAAGGTTGGAGGACTATATAAGGGGGTGACCCCTTCATTTGTAAAGAAGGGAGATTTGAATGAAATTGTTGCGATAAGTTTTTGAGATAATAACAGTGAAACATTATTCTTTGATGGTGTCCACTTAAGTTTATTTCCAAACTTGCATGGTTTCACCTTCCTCACTTACAGTAGAAGTAGAGTAGTGCTTTGATTTCAATGGAGAATCTAAAGGTGTTTGTGATTATAAGTTGCAGTGTAAAGTTAGCCTGAGCCACTAAATTTGTGCTAAGTTTGATTGTGGATAGTCGTTTCAATTGTGCCATTTGGGGTATTCAAATGCACTTTCTCAATGTGAAAATCCTTCAACATCCTCGGAAGATTGCACCATTTCTTGTGGAGTTGTAGTTAATCTTGGCAAAGCAAAATTTGGTTTATTTGGAATTCGTCCATTAGAGCACTATCTATTGATATCACTGCCCTTAGGAGTAGATTTAGATCCTTCTAATCCTTTCCCCTTTGATTTCAGTCCATTCCAGTTTAGTTCATTCGAAGCAGAAGCATCACAAAAATGCTATATCTGATGATGAAGTTCCAGCCACAGCAAAGAAGTGAAAGAACGATCCAAACGTAAGTCCCCTTGGATTACCAGCATATCACATCAAGCCAACTGAGTCACATCCATTGCATAATCGGAACTTTGGAGTCAATTGTTTGAACTTATCGCAATCTTAGCATGCAATTGAACATTGATCAAGAGAGAGTAAAGTGACCATTGGAAAACTTTATTCTGTGTTTCACGTGGTCACAAAACGCATGTCAACAGGGACCACCTCAAGAAGATTTTAAATTGAATTTTAAACTGTGCTTCAAAAGGAACCAAGGTAAATCAGAAGCAGGTTTTATTTTCTATAAATCAGATGGTGTTATGATTATGGCGGGTTCTAAATATCTTGGCTTAAAAACCAATAACAAGAACAATTAGAAATTCTTCTACTAGGCGTAAAAGTGGCTTATGTGTTAGATTGTCATGTCCCCATCTGTTCCTAATTTGAGTTTTGAATAGAAGCGGGAAAATTGTGTTTTTCAACACTACAAAACATTAAATATTTTGATAATAATATTAAATATATTAATAATAATAAATATTAAGATTAATATTTTTTGTTTGGATGGGCCCACCTATTCAAAATAATATGTCTAGATGACATGTGCAAGTATTGTGAGTTAGCTTGTGGCCAGGTGTAAAGGTGGACAAAAAAACCAAGTTTGGGGTAGGGAGCATTTTGCAAACAAATTTTCTTCTCTGGCAGCATTCGGGACGAGATCCCTGATGTTGTCAAGCAGGTTGGGATAAAACCCTGACCTGAATGCTTCAAATATTCATCTATGCCTCTGCCATTGTCATTCATCTATTTCTCATTGTCAAGCAGGTCTTAATTGCAGGGTTCATCAAGATAGGAACTGAAGGAGGCGAATCTTACTCCAAGGTGGCTTCATTGTCAAGGTGTGAGTCTAGGCCCAGGGTTGGCACAATGCAAGAAGATAAATCTCAATACAAGCCCCCATACTTCCTGCTTATTGAGTATCTAGCTGTACAGTGCAAGGTACAACAGCAGATCTGAATATTATTTTGGGACGTGACAAAGCCATTTCACTAGTTGAAGCCAAACACACTATCTGTGGGAACCTCCAAGGGAGCCAAGCAGAATTTGAAGGCAGATCACAGACCACCAATAGTGCAAACAAGATAATCAGTCTGGAACAGCAGATCTGGGTAACCGACCCTCATCCTAAGTGTCCAAATTTGGTGGAAAGTTGATCTCAGATACTCAGAAGGCTAAAACCTGATGTAGTCACCCACCAGCAACCCTAGAAGATTCCAGAATCGCCCCTACTTTGCTTCAGGAATACTCAACAACAAAGTACTGTGTGATGGTATCAGGTTTTATGAATATTTGATTTATGGCTATGTATTGAGACCATTCTGCGATTATAGTTGAAATCAGACTTGCTCCTGCTATTCTGGGTAGTTTAAATGTTGTATTGCTGATTCTCTTTTTGGAATAAATTGCACTGGTTACTAGTTATTTTCTTTTGTGTAAGAACCCTAGGTACTTTGCATATTCATGAGTGTTAACGACAGAGGATTCAGGGATCAGCAAAAGGAAAAGTGAAAAGAGGCTGCCATGGGTGACAGAGATGAAGACAACTCCCGAGAATTCATCAGGGAGAGCAAGGAGTTTGCAGAATGAGATGTCTGGCTTTACATCTGCCAATTGCATTTGCTTAAATGTTTCCAAGGCCTTTTCAACAAAAAAAATTTGTGCATATCCTACAAGCATGCCATTCCAAGAGACATCTTATTGAGGCATTCTGTCAAAAAATTCCCACACCTTGTGTATGCTTCCACACTTGGCATACATATCTATCAGGGCATTGGCAAGTTCTAAGAACCGATAAAAAGCCACTATCAATTATGCTTTGATGGCTTGCATCCTCAAACTTGGCAAAACTCAGCATTTTTAAAATATATAAATTTTATGCAAAATATAATTACAAAATGTATCAAATGAGTTTGGTGGGGCTTGGAGGGTAGTGCCCCTAGCAAGGTTGCACAGCAACACCCCTCGTGAGGGGGTATGGGCATAGCACTCCCAATGGGGTTGAAGAGCAGCACCCCTCAAGAGGATCTGGGGTTAGTGCCCCTCAGAAGGTCTGGGGGCAGCACCACTCATGGGGTAGAAGGCAACATCAAAGGGCGGAGTGCCCACCACCGAGCCCAAATGAAGGATTTCAAAAATCAACATTTTTCCACATTTTTTCTGTATCTTCTGCATTTCTTAAAAAGTTTCAAGGGTCATTCACGTATACTATTTTATGTATATCCTGTAATCATCATATTCCATGATACCACATTTTTTGAGGTCTTCTTTCAAACAGTTCATGTGCATTGTATATGCTTTCACATTTTACAAACATATCTAAGATGTTGATTTGAGTATGCAGGCAAAATTGAACTGTTCAGGTTAAACTTTAAACACCTCTTTGTTGCATTTGAAAAGTCAATTTATGTGAGGATAACTACATTTTCTGTTAGCTGCAAATAAGACATTCCACAAAAAGACATCTCATTCATGCTGCAACTCCCAGTAATAAAACAATTAAAACAAGCAGAAAAAATATTTAAAAACTGCCAGGTTTGCTGCAGGATCAGAAAATTCCATGAAATTTCGTCATGGGTTCACCCATGTTTGTCCAGGATGAACCCACAAGCCAAACTGCCATCCTGGCCACACCCCTGCCCACACCCGACCAGGCTCTGGACCAGAAACGGATTGTCCTCAAACCCATGAAGTCTTAGGGACGAAGCAATAACATAGAAAGTCACTCTGGAAATATATCAGCAAACCAAAAGATGAAGATTTAAAAAAAATTGCAGTTTAATAAGGAAAAAATTGGGTTGGGGTTAGGGTTTTAAAAAAAGGGAAAATAATGTTAAGGTTAGGTTTCCAAAAAACACCACGCAGTCAAAAATGAGGGAAAAAGTGGAATAAATTGGCAATCAAGGGATCGATGCAATTTTCAGCAATATGCTAAGCTTAAATCATGGCACGTGATTTTACAATCAAATCACAATTTTGTGAGTTAAAATATTGCCTGCAAGAGCATGTGGCAAGAAATTGTGATTATTGTAATTTTTGCTATAATGACAAGTACAGTACTTTTTTGGCAAGACGGAACCATGTATCCTACCAATTATTTATTTTGTATATTATATTGCAGTGTATGGATCTTACTAAAGTCAATTCAAAAAGACAAACAAGAATAGACCATCAGATTAGCTGTGCACCGTTACTAGTTTATACTTGTGTCTCATTTTCCTAGTTCTTTGTAATGCAATAGTTGCTAGGTTATAAGGTTCTCAAAATCATTCAATAAGTAAGATGAGAATAGGAGGGCCTTTGCAAGATGAAATCTCTGTTAAATATTACGGTTATTTATTTTACCATAATGTATCAAGATGCAAAATAAACATTAGTGGCATTATAATAAATCAATATTCTAATTATCCATGCTCCTTTTCAAAATGCCATCCCTGCATGCATAAAACAATATCATTCTTAAAACTGACAATAGCTCTGAAACATAGAACAGCCTTACCTCATCAATAAGATTTTGATTTGCATCAACAACAGTGCCGTATTCTACATAATGGCTTCTTGGCTGCCATGAAACTGGCTCTAACTTATTCTTTTTCTTTGCTGGACAAAATACTTTTCCAACAATTGTAACAGACTCTGGGCCTGACAACCTTACAATTCCAACAGCAGATGGTTGCCCGCCCAAGGATGTTGCAATAGCTGCTATTGTATCAGAGCCTTTAGATGGCTGGTATGATTTCTGTGCATCAATGTTGAATGTGCTTCTCTCATCCTTATGGTATTGAATAGTTTCAACTGAAAACAAACATCAAAATTCAAGTCAAACATTTACCTTAATAGAAAACTGACCCTCAAATAAAACTATAATTTCAACACAAATGGGAAATCAAAAACCCTGAAAAGATTAAAATCATAAATAAAGACTTCATTCACTCAATGTGATCTAAAAAGTAAAAAGCTTACCTATGAGCTTTCATTTGCTCAATGTGATGTAAAAAGTAAAAATCTTGATGGAACAAAAATGTATATAGTGTTGCAGATGCAGACCATCCATAATATAAATAGAAATGTGCAGTGTTTAGTGACATCAGCAACAAATCTTTTAGAGGCTGCATGTTGCCATTTGTCTTTTTTTTGACATTTCTATCCTGTAGATGTTGTTATTTTAATGTTACTAGTGTCCTATTTGCCCATATTTGATGGATTTCCCTTCGTTCAAACCCAAAATTGCCTCTTCTTCGTAAATTCAATTGTTTAGAATATACATACTGTTTGCTCGTAGATTAGTTCTGTTTGCTCGTAGATTAGTTCTTTTGCTTAGAGTGCTTAGTTTTGCAACAATCCGATCTTCCTTAGGGATAGTTTGGAGTCCTCTTAGCTTTAATGCTTAAGTGTTGGATAAAAGTCAAGGTGTTCATCGAGCGAAGCTTTACAGTGCAATCTTTAGGTCAAGTCAAGGCATGAGTTGCATGATAGACGAGTAATCAAGCAAGTAGAGTGCCTTAAGGATAGGATGAGGAGGCAAGAACCGATCCAAACTAAATGGATGAAGAATGGAAGTCAAAGAGATTATAAGTGAGGATGAGAGATAAATGGAAAGAAATATAAGTGGAGTACCAACTGTTTTCCTTGAGGCAAAATCAAAACCCTCACCAAAGACAAAATCAACATCATGATGAGACAAAGTGTGGACACAATTGAAAATTCCATGAGGTGGAGAAATCTACAACTTGCCAAAATCCACGACCTCATGAAATCCACAATTTTGAGGTGAGGTGAAAAAACTTGTCCACGGCTTGCCCAAATCCACGACTTGAAAGGCTCAATGCTCAAGACAGCTGAGAGGTGGAATGACCAATCTATCCATGACCTTCACAAATCCACGAATTCAGTGACTTGATGCCTAAGAGGAGGTGATCAATCCTTCAAAAGGTTGGGTAAAATGCATGATTTTCATGACTTAATACTTAAAATGGCTATGACAAGGAGAGTTGACATCAAGTCAGCCTTGCAATAAATGTATCCTTCACTTAGCGAAATTGATGAATTGAGCAGGTGAGATCGAATTTATCCATGAGTCCACAAAATCAACGACCTCCTATTATCCATGCCCAAGAAAAATCCATGCCTAGGCTAAATCCAAGACTTGGAGATCTTGAGGGTGATGTTGAGTGAAAGTTGCACTAATCAAATTTATCCTTGAATCTTCAAAATTTGCAAAGAAAGTGCTTTTATTGATCAAGACAAGGACTGAAATGATCAACTTTATCCATGACTTCAAACGAAGATCAACATTCTCAATGAGGTTGAAGAATCCATGACTTAGAAAATGAAAGATGAATTTTTGCCTTGGCTAATACACGATATGAAGGTGAAGAGTGCAACTTGTCCTTGACTGTGAAATCCACGAAATGCTAGAATCCAAGACCTTGAAGGTGGAAGGAGAGATTTGTCCATGGAATGATAAAAATCCATGCCTAGCAAGAATCCACGATATGAAGGAATCCACATCCTTGGGTTGGTAAGACAAGATTATCTATCACTTAGAGAGATTCACTAATACAACCTCCCATAAGTCGGCCCTCTTGAGAACTAAAACGTTTTAATTTCAAATTTAAATTTGAAAAGGAAAGTGAGAAGTCGGCCTTCATTGGGAAAAGAGACACCAAAGGTCATGACCCAAGTGCAAACGCCTATATAAGATTGATTAAGCATTTCATTGGCTCATCAATCTAATTCAATCCCTTCGAGAACAGAGCGAATTCCTTCGACAGCAAGGCAAGTGAATAACAGATCAGACAATAACCAGAGCGAATTTCATCAATTAAGGTCACCATTGGTAGAAATCAGCATCAAGAGAGTGTGGATTCCTCCATCAGCACAAGTGAAGTTCAATCAAACATCAAGAGCAGAGCGAATTCAGCCAGCAACACGATTTGCAGACCAAAGATTCAAATTGCATATTCGACAAGACACCACTGAAACTGTAGACAGAAAATTTCACATCAAGAATCTAGGAAAATTAGCAATCAGACCTGATTTTGGCGAATCTCTCCAGGTAGGACATTCTGATTTGAGCATAATTTGATCAGATTACAAGTCGACCAACATCAGTTCCAGCTTTAAAGATTACTGACCAGATTTGAAAAGATTTTAGGAAGCATAAATTTGTGAAATATTGTTTTCATTTCTGGTGTTTTGATTAAAATTATGTTCTTTTTCAGGTCTTATGCAAGGAGTGAGTGCGAGGAATGATGGAGAGAAAATTGTTGATGTGTTTTTCATGCACAATGCAACACAGAATAAAATACTAAGTATTCTATCCTCTCTTGAACAAAATCTCCTCTTATGCTAAACTTTGTGATCATAGGCAGTGACTCCAAGATTCCGAATGTCAAGTCTTGACGTGCTCTTGGATAGACTAAGTGTGTCTGATGTGATTTTGTTGGAATCCCCGGGTGGACTTAAGTTGAATCTTGAATGCTTGAATGTCGTTGGAACGTGGAAATTAACTTGATTGAAAAAAACAGAGGAAAAAGGATGAGGATTGTGAGAATTAATCTAATCCTAGGAATGTAAGAGCAATGGACAATCTTTGGTGAAACTCAACTAGACTTTGCTTTGCCATGCAAAGAAACAACTTCGCAAAGTTTAGTGCAATCTCCTAGGGATAGCTAATGATTTTCAAATCACCACTACAAACATAGACACCCTCAAGGTGAAGCATATCAATGAAGGAATGATAATTGAAGTTGAGCTTGGCTAAGATGAACCCAGTTGACTACGCAAGACACTTCACAATCAGCAAAGTGTTAGTAGTATGCACAAAGTTCTTCCATTCATCTAAACAACATGAAAAGTAAATGAAAAGTAGAGACCATGCAAATTGTTGAATCAACACATAAAGTTCGCCATATCTTCAATGAAATTAATATGTTGCTTATAACAAAGTCTCGGCAACAATCTTTGCCTTCTCTTCCTACTCTATTCTAATTGCTTGCTATCTAACATCTATCAACCATTCTTGAACTATTGTCTACTACTAAACTATTAACCTTTACAAATGAAGCAGTGGAGCCTTTTATAGTGCTCTCATTACAATGAGTGGCTAGGATCAAATCCTCATCAATGGCCAAGATTGAAAGATAGAAACCCTGATTAGGGTTTGTTACACCCATCACGAATCATTTATGCTTGACCAATGACAAAATTACATTAAGTGGGACACATGTCCTCCTTTGAATATTCAACCAATAGATGGTGAGGGTAGGTGCATCGGACATTGTGCCCACATGTGGTAGTTATTCGCCTCGTCGGAGGAGTCAAGTGCGTTGAACCTGGACACCTTAACTTAGAATGATGTGATTGCATAAGTGATGATTGGGCGCCACCTCAACTACTTGCTTCTTGTAACTCATCACAAGTTGTAAATGAATGAGGCATATCTCTTGATACTCAACATTTCCAAGCTCAATCAATGGAAGAGACGAAGGTAGGAGATATTCCTAAATTGCATCATCCTCTATCTTTGATTAACTCTTCTAAAACTATTTCCCGCCTTGATCACGTTTGCATTCTCTTTAATCTCGTGTGGAAACTCCTTCATCTTGGATTACCTTCTGGCTATACTGGCAATGGCACTTGGATTTCCAAAGGAAATTCAAGATTGTTAAAATTTTCTTCCTTTAGCTCAAGCACTCTCATGCTTGCTCTTGTGAATCTTGTTCTTTATCTCTTCTTGATCATTTCACCCTTCATCTTCTTGCTTTGGAGTTCTGCCTTAGTGCTATATTTGATATGGATCTCCTTTGCATTCTTGTTGTTTGCTTGTGAAGTAGCATTTTTCTTGATTTGCCTCAAAATGAATCCTTTGATGTCACAGCTACTTCCTTGAATGTATTAATGAACTTGCACTGTTGAATTTCTTTCTTCATGGTGAAGTCCTCTTTCAATCATCCTCATGCTTGTAGAGCAATCCTTGTATAGTAATCTATCCCTGCCACCTTCTTGTATAGCCTAAGCCTCAACCTTAAACTTCCCCATATGGCTGATTCCTCATGCCACCTTGCATCAAACCTGAAAGGAAACATAATTCTAATCACAACACCGAAATGAAAATGATATTTCACAAATGGCGACTAGGATGCCACCTCAACTTGAACTGTAGACTTAATCAATTTGCCTTGAACATTCTTCATGATATTTGGAATTCCTTGTGATATTTTGCATTTCATCCTTTGAATTATTTCCTCCTTAACGTTCTTTGATTTTGAGATTCCTTGAGGCAATTCCTGATTTCTTGATGTGAAATCCTTTGTGCTTATGTCTTGAACTTGCTTAACTTCATTTGTTCACCATCAAGGTGTGTTTGATCTAGTCCACATCTTGCTTTTGGAAATCCTTGTCTTGAAATCCTCTTCCAATCCTTGAAGTGTTGGTCTTCCTCATCCGTATTTGTGATGTTGTCCTTGCAACATGCATTCCACTTGCTTGTCCTCTTGTAGCTGATTCTTCATCATTTGTTACTTTGAAGTGTCGAGCCCTTGGTATCCATACAAGATGCATCCTCTTTCACCTCAAGCCTCAATCATCTTGTGTCCCTTCCTCGCAGCAGCCCTACAAAACAAATAAATATTGAATCAAACACCTATGGGATGAACATTGCTTCAACCTTGGTGGGAAATCGATCATAGGGGCAGATCAGTTCCCAAAACATCTGCATTATCCTTGCCCATTTTCACTTGGTGGAAATTCAAGGGTCATAGGGACTACTTTGTCATTGATCTTCATTTGAATTAATTTGTCCCTTCCTTTGTAATTTTGTCCTCAAGTGGAAATCCGACCCTCATCGGGACTCATTGTCCTTGAAAATATTGCTTGATTTGATCACCATTTGATGGAGTGGAAATTTGAACCCCATCAGAACACTTCAATGTTCCTCACTTTGTCCTCACAAATAATTTTCCAGAATTAATTAAGGTTCTGATTTCAATAGTTTTCAAGCCTTCCAACTCATGAAAGTCAGAAATTCAACATTAGGTAACACAAATTCTGGAAAATACAAGAGATTTTATCAAAATCTAGAAAATTTGTCCTCAGAAAACCTGATTTTCAGACTTAGGATAAGTCTGATTGCAATAAATAAGTCTAAAGGCACCCCTGTAACTTGCACTTCAATAGCTGTAAGTGATCTTGTTTATGGCACAATTCATTTGTCTGAAGCGATCTACCCTTGCTTAGCCAGAAATCATCACGTTTTGCCTGAATCTATGGCTGGGGATGACCTTTCAGTCTGAGAATAGTGGCTGGTAATGGTGGTCTTAGGTCTGGTTTTCTAAGTTTGATGTCTGAATACACCTCCTTAAGTCTGGAAAAGGGTAGAATCTTGGTGTCTTTAGCACATCCCAGGTCTGAAAGTCTGAAATGTTAGACAATTCAAATAACCAGAAGACAACTGAGGGGGGGGTGAATCAGTTGTCACAGATTACCAAAACATTTAGCAATTAAAACTTTAATACCAGAACCCAATGTTGAGACATGGACCAGCTAGGACTCGAACCTAGGACCTTCCATACGCTGCTGGAGTGCTCTACCACTGAGCTACTGGCCCATCTTAGACCAGTCCATCGTCGGTCTGGGTGTGGCTTATTTCCAACACCAACACCCCCCCCTTAAGCCACACCTCTCGTGTGCTTGGGGCTCCTAGCTTGGACCTGGCTCTGATACCATGTTGAGACATGGATCAGCTAGGACTAGAACCTAGGACCTTCCATACGCTGCTGGAGTGCTCTACCACTGAGCTACTAGCCCCTCTTGGACCAGTCCATCGTCGGTCCAGGTGTGGCTTATTTCCAACACCAACACCCAAAACATTAATACCAGAATGCTTAAACCAAATACCGGAATAGCCCTTAAACCAATTAAGCATAAACAATAATCAGAGAATAAATACCATCCACATGACACCAAGATTTATACGTGGATAACTCGATAAAGGGAAAAACCACAATTTGTTGAGATTCGAAGGAGAGAACATGAGCCGATCACTTCTTTCAACAACAGGTTCCACAGGGCTTACACGATGTTACGACATCCATATCTCATTGCTGACCCAAGAGAGATTTATTATGGAGCCTTAGATCATCTCACTGCCATGTTCGTAAGAACTCATCCTATCCCGAATGACCTAAATGCAGCATATGTAAAAGCTATTGAGGTCAGTAAGCACATGGGGCAAAATATTACTGGGCCACTACTTCATATGGGGCCTGCTGCAGCTCCGAACCAAATTCAAGCAGTTAGTTTAGCCTTGGCCAATCAAACCCCAGTCTTAAATCCTATTCCACAAGCAACATATCCTAATATGCAGCCGTCAAATCAGTTGGTGCTTCATCTCAGAGTTGCACTTTCACAAGCCTCACCAGCACAACATGTGTACTTGCAAAAAGCAACAAACTCTTCAAGAACACAGGAAGAAAAGGACGAAATGAAAGAGTTAATTGAACAAGTCAAGAAGCTGTCAACTAAGGTAACTCATTTGAGGAATCAGAATAATCAACTTCAAAGCATGCAAAGGATCAACCAAGGCCAACAAGCTAATAATCAGAACTTCCAAGGAAATAATAATCAAGGTTTCAGAAAAAACTATCAAGGAAACAACAATCAAGGCTTTCAAAGGAGAACATGGAATACAGCTCCTAATAATGGAAACATGGTGACGCCATTAGACAACCCATCAAGTTCACAGAATCAAGAAAATCATCCTACCAGCAAAGTGTTTCTAGCAGAGGCGGCCTTATCTAGCTGGTGTAGACTCCACAATACAAACCAACATTCTGAGTTGCAGTGTCCTGAATTCAAAATTGCAGCTGACATATTCCAGCAGGAGATGCGTAGCAATGATCCACCTGAAAATCCTCCTACAACAGGATATGAAATGGTCCCGACTACCCGCTATGATCAAGCCATGGTCGTGGAAAGCTACAAACATTTACCTAAAGGAGAAAATAACCAAGCTCAAAATGGGAGATTTCCACCAGAATCGGCTAATGGACCAATGGTACCTCCTGGTTCCCAGTTTCCACCTGCATCAGCAAATGAACCTGTTGAAGACTCGGAGTATTATTTCCCGCCTTTGAATAATAGCGTCCTAGTTGAAGGGATAAAAGAAATATTCCACCAGTCCTCAGGAGGCGTAGGTCCGAGAGTATACCAAAGAAATCAGAGAAATCAGGAACCTCTGACAACATCAATCCCTCCAAACAATTTCTCTGCTCCTCGAGATCCAAAGGCTAGCAATAATCCGGATTATCCACAAGATGCACGAGAATATAGGCAAAGGAATGTTCCTCCTCCCGCAAGAGATGAAATGAGAAGGCTGGCTATGTTGGTGTTGGAAGAACTCAAGAAGGCTAAAATTAGCCTGCCGCTTTATGAGCTATTGAAGGTGTCAGAGATTAAAGATGTTGTGATTAATAGCCTGAATGATTCAAACGCAGTAAGGCCAAATGTTCAAAATACGTCCAAAGAAGTGGCCAACAATGTTCAAGCCACCATCAATGTAATTCAAGATGAAGCTGATAGCAAGCAACAATCTGAAAAAGATGAATGTATGGTCCAGACCGTAGCCTTCCCAGCCAAAAAGGAAGATATGTTAGAAGGGAAGGTGTTACTCAAAAGAGGCGACGTTAAGAAAACTCAACCCACCGTCAAAGAAAGTCTCACTACAAGTCAGATTCTTCCAGAAAAGGGTATTGCGGCTAAGAAAGATGCAATCAAGAAAGGAAAGCCTCTAAAGAAGATGGATAATTCAAAAGAAGAAACATCAGAAAAGAGTGACAATCCAAAGATCAATGAAGTAAAGAATCAAGAACACGATGAGGATTCCTCAATCCTTTGCCAAGGAAAAGATGAGCCAGCCCCGTTCCTGCTGTCAGTCAGAATCTTTGGAAAATTATTGCACAACTGTCTATATGATTCAGGAGCTTCTAGTAATATGATGCCTTTGGCTGTCTGTCAGAAGCTAGGTATAACTCCTGCACCCACCAGGAGGAAAGTCACTCAATTAGACAAGACAGAAGTTCCAGTCATGGGAGAATTGAACAATATCCACATGCAATTAGCTGTAGACCCGAGGGTCCAAAATTTCATAGACATATCAGTCGTGGATATACCTGACACATATGGTATGCTTCTAAGTAGAGATTGGTCACGAAAGTTGAATGGGTATGTGTCAACGGACTTTGCACATATGTGGCTACCCTGGAGAGGAGTTCCAAACCAAATCAAAATCGACAGTACTCCAAGATTGAGACTTATGATAACCGAGTATGGAGAAGATAATGAAGTCCTATTCTTAGAAACTGATTTAGGGACATGCAAACCTAAAATAGAAGAAGTCTTGATGATACAGAACCTACAAGAAAAAGACAGTCAACACGAGGTGATGGAATCTACAAAAATTACTGTGGAAAGTGACCAAGGATCTGACCAAGATGATGATGGAATGTTTGAAAATTTTAGAAAATTTGTCCACAAGAACGTGCAACAAAGTATGCAACTTGGCAACTTGGCGTCTGTCCAAGATCTGCTCCTCCCCAACTGGTGTAGGATACATAATGCCGTCCATTCAGAATTATCCTATGCTATGTGCCAGACTGCATTGGAACAAGTATACAAGAGGGTCCCCCAGACATTGATTGTAGAAGAAATTGAGGACCCAGAAGTTGAAAGTTCTTCAAAAGATGAAACTCTATCCGACACATCAGTGGAAAGCCAAGAGGTCCAAGAGTCAAAAGACCAAGGAAATTCAATATGGACATTAAGGTTTGATGGATCTAAATCCAAGCAAGGATCTGGAGCTGGCTTTGAATTGATCAGTCCGTCAAGAGAAACCTACCTTGCCGCCCATAGGCTACAATTCCCTTGCACCAACAATGTGGCTGAATATGAATCCTTGATTCATAGGTTATTGCTTGCTATCAGAAAGAAAGCTAAAATACTACAGGTATATGGAGATTCAGAAATAGTAATAAGACAAATTAGAAGGCAGTATGTGTGCCACGACAAAAGGCTGACTAGATACCGGAATCGAGTTTGGGATCTCATTGAAAGTTTTGATGCCTTTAATATCAAGTCCATATACAGACATCAGAATAGAGTGGCTAATTCTCTGGCACAAGCCGCTAGCTCTTTGATACCATTGGCAATGGAAGGATTGAAAAAGTTCACAGTAGAGCTAACCCCGATACCTTCAGTCCTAGATAACATCACCAACTTTCAAGTCTTTGAAGATGACAAGCACATATTGGATTTCTTGACCAACACGGATGTCTTCTTAGCCCAAATCATTGATGAAGAAGAAATTGAGGGAGCAGAATTGGATGCAGAAGGAGTTTTGAATTTGAAAACAAACACTATTCCAAAAGGAATGGTGGAGTTAGAAAGAATCTTTGATCCCGACAAATTGAGGGAGATGAAAAGCCATAGCATGGAAGGAAATACGTGTGACCCAATCAATGTTGGTGATGATAGACAAGTTAAGAATGTGTTCATTGGGAAGGCCTGCACTTCACAAGAAAGAAATGGTATCTTGAAAAATGTAAGAGATTTCCTAGATGTCATCGCTTGGAGTTATGAAGATCTCAAGACTTATGATACTGCAATCATCACTCACACAATCCCTTTGAAGCCAGGAAGCAAACCTTTTAGACAGAGACAAAGGCCGGTCAATCCTTTACTGGAACCTTTAATATATCAAGAGGTTAAGAAGTTGCTCTCAGCCAAAATTATCTTTCCAGTAAGACATTCGACGTGGGTCGCCAACCTGGTTCCTGTCAGGAAAAAGAATGGAGAGATCAGATTGTGTGTCGATTTCAGAAATCTCAACCGAGCCTCAGAAAAGGATAATTATCCACTGCCATCACTGGATGAAGTATTACAGATTGTCAACGAGTCACAGATGATGTCGTTTCTGGATGGATATTCAAGTTATAATCAAGTATTGGTTGAACCTGAAGATTGACTAAAGACCGCTTTCACTACCAAGTGGGGAACATTTGCATACAAAAGGATGCCTTTTGGGCTTATCAATGCCGGGGCCACCTTTCAGAGAGCCATGGATATCGCTTTCAGAGACTTAATTGGGAAATGCATCATCATATACATGGACGATATCACAGTTTTCTCTAGGAAAAGGGAAGATCATGTGGATGATCTAAGAAAAGTCTTCCAAAGGTGCAAAAGATACGGCGTTTCTCTCAATCCTAAGAAATGCATATTTGGGGTGACGAAAGGAAAGCTGCTAGGACATGTCATTTCAGAGAAAGGAATCTCTATTGATCCTGATAGAGTGAAGGCTATATCAACCATCAACCTGCTAGCCAGTAAAAAGGAACTCAAATCATTCTTCGGCAAGATCAATTTTGTCAGAAAATTCATCACAGGGTTTGCCGAAATAGTCAGGCCTTTGAATGAGATGTTGAAGAAGGACGCAAAAATAGAATGGTCGACGAAGGCCAAGAGAGCATTTGAGGAGATAAAGTCGGCAATCGCAGAAGCACCAATACTGATCAGTCCTGATTACATGAAGCCCTTCTACCTGTATTCATTTGCCTCCGAATATACTTGTGCAGCTATTCTCACCCAGAGGAGTGAAGAGAGGAACGAGAACCCAATTGCATTCATTAGTACCCCCTTGAAAGATGCTTAACTCAGATACCCCAATATTGAAAAACAGGCATATGCATTGGTCAAAGCTACTAAAAAATTTAGACATTACCTCTTAAGGGCCAAAATTTATGCAATTGTACCAGATGCAGCTGTAAAAACCCTCCTCATGCAAAATGAACTAGGAGAGAGAAGAGGCAAGTGGATCGCCATTATTCAAGAATTTGATATTGAAATCCAGCCTATGAAACTTGTTCCAGGACAGGCTTTAGCTCAAACACTGGCAGTCGACGGGCCCGAGTTAATCCAGCAAGTTTATGAATTAGATGATGTCACCCCAGATGAATGGTATAAGGAAATTGTGACTTACCTACTCAACCACAAATGCCCTGCTCATATGACACCCACTCAGAAAAGAGCATTGAGGATAAAGTGTCAGCATTATATGCTTCAAGGATCCGTCCTATATCACAGGAATCACGAGGGAATATATCTAAGGTGTGTTGGCAAAGAAGAAGCCAAACAAATAATTGAACATTTTCACTCCAAGTTTGGGACAGGACATGGTGCTAACCTGGCCATAGCTCATCAAATCCTGAGAGCAGGATATTACTGGCCCACACTATTCAAAGATACATTTGATCATGTCAAGACTTGTCACACTTGCCAAGTCGCCGCTTTTAGAGAGAAGAATCCTGCCATGCCACTCAATCCAGTGATCAAAGCAAGACCATTCACAAAATGGGGAATGGATTTTATTGGTGTCATCAACCCCGCATCCTCGGCGCAACACAAGTATATCATCACTGCTACTGATTATTGTACCAAATGGTCGGAGGCTCAAGCTCTCAAGGTATGCACTATTGAGGCCATAATTAAATTCCTTGAGGAAAACATTATTACAAGATTTGGGAGTAAAACGCATTCGTTTGCGACAATGGCTCAGCCTTCACATCATTAAGATTTTCAAATTGGGCTTTTGAGTATGGTATAACACTTAAATTTTCGTCTAATTATTACCCTCAGGGTAATGGGTTAGCTGAGTCAACAAACAAAAACCTACTCAGTGTGATCAAGAAATTGTTGGAGATAAGTCCAAGAGAATGGCATACCCAACTAAGATTTGCCCTTTGGGCAGATAGGATCAGGACCAAGAACGCATTAGGGATTTCGCCTTATTTCCTAGTTTATGGTCAAGACCCAGTATTCCCTATGCAACTTCGGATCCCAACCTTGAAATTTATCCAAGAATACATGGAAGACACCGATGTTGTCCAAGCCCGATTAACGCAACTATTGAATCTTGAGGAAAAGAGAGATCAAGCACTAGAAAATTTTGCGAAACATCAGGGAGTTGTTAAAAGATGGTTCGATCGACAAGCTAGAACCAAGGCGTTCCGGATCTCAGATCTTGTCTTATATTGGGATAAAGCACACAAAAAAAAGGGGGAGCATGATAAATTTGATAGACTATGGAAGGGCCCTTATCAAATCTCCGAGATTCTAGGAGAAAATGCGTTCAAACTGAAGACCTTAACTGGAGAAGATGTCCCATTGCCTGTCAATGGGAGGTATCTCAAACATTACTTCCAGTCCTAGAGTTCAGGAGGTTTGCCTTTGTACATAGTTAGTCTAGTTTCTTTCATTTTGGTTTTGTTTGGTTTGGTTTGTTTTGGGTTTGTCCTTCGTTTTGTTTTGGGTCTTAGTTTAGGTGGGTTTTGGTGTCTTAGGTTAGGTTGGTTGGTTTGTTTTGAGGGGTATCCATTTGAAAATGGGCGATTTTGTAATGAAGCACTCTGACCCCCCGCTAGATTGTTCATCTCATTTGGACAATTATGAAGTCTTTTAGAAGCACAAGGAAGTTTTTCTTGATAAAATTTTGAGTCGGGCTGTATTTGCAATGGAGTAAGATTGGCTTATTGGACTCAGATATTATTGTCCTTCAGTTATTATATCTTTTCACACTTATAATCTCCAAGTTGTTATGGTTTTCAGGCTAAGCTGTGATCGGTGAAAAATCTAAAATCTGGCTTCAGCGCCACCGCAATCCTCAATCCCTAGTAAGCTTTACTGCTTACGAGCCAAAAGAATTGACGGAATGAAAAGGCAAAATAAAAAAAGAAAAAAAAAAAGTGAGAAAATGAAAGGAAAAATCAAGAAAGAAAAGATGAGATGAAAATGAAATATCAAAATTGGCTAACGGGAATACACGGATAACTCCATCGGGGCTATGGACGCCTGGCTGGCAATGGAGCAATGTTCGTGAGCTTGCGGCGATAACCTCGTCGGGACTATGGACATCTGACTGGCAGCGAGGCTCTATCCAGGATGCTTTTGAAGTTCAGATAAACTACGTAGCTAGTCACAGGGGAACCTAGAGATCATGATTGTCTTGTCGAGGGGAATTAACTCATTGCACACACATGGATAACTATGGACTTAATACTTTGTCTCGATATGAAAATCTCTTCTTGTAAGTGTTGTTTAACTCCTTGTTTTATTGAGGGAGATTTTCTGAGTTTTCTTTAAGATGGATTGATTCTCAAATGTTCACGAACATTCTCAGTGGTGTCGCCAGATGTTGTGACCATTTCACACATCGCCCCATTAGAATGGGGACCCCCTCTTTTTGCTTTAGGTTTTTCTTTCTCTTTGCTTGTTTTTCTCTCTGCTTTTTAGGGTTTTGAGTGAGTGAGTGGTTTGCCTAGGTTGGCTAGATTAGAGCTAAACCTTGGAAGCTCGTTTTAGGGTTTCTTTCAAGCTAAGTCTAGTCTTGTTTTGGGAGGTTGTTAGTCGTCTTCCTGTAGCCTCAAGATTGCTATAATGAAGCATGCCTTTTAGGGGAGTCAAGTTGGTTAGATCAGGGGACAGGGAGAATAGGTCTCAGGTCAGGTCTAGATTGAAAGAGGGTTGTCTTGTCAGGGTCCTGTTTGTTTCCCCGTCTAAGTCAGTTGGACAGAGCCAGTGAAGAAAAGGAGTTGGTTTGATCAAGTTTGATGGAGGATGAAGCGAATCAAGGTAACATCCAGCCTGGAAATGTCAAAATCACTCCTGACCCTTCCAAAGGGTCCAGGGCGAAAATCCTTGTAGACCTCCCTTTCTTCTCATTTTTGACTGAATGATGCTTTCTAGGGCCTGTTTGGAGGTGAATTGATATGTTCTTGCCTAGAGAGGGATTTGATTGATTTTTGAAGAACAAGATGATGCCTGAAAGAGGATTTTCGTTCCTGACCCTTCCAAAGGGTCCAAAGCGAATTTCATCCTAAACACTATTTCTTGCCTTGGATAGACTTGCAATCCTGTTCCTAGCTTAGAAAATGACCTAGCTTTGCCTTATGAGGTGGTTTGAAACATGAAAACTGAGCAATTTGGCCTGGAATGGAGATTTCGCTCCTGACCCTTCCGGAGGGTCCAGAGCGAAAATCTTATTTGAGCTTATTTCTCACTAACTTTGGCTAAATTGTGATGTGCAAGGTATCTGGGGAGGAAGATTGGACATCCTGGTTGATTTGGAAGCATAAGTAAATGAAGAATTTTGGATAGAGAGGGAAATTTCGCTCCTGACCCTTCCAAAGGGTCCAGAGCGAAATTCCCAAATGCTCTTATTTTGCAATGAAAAAGGTCAAGATTTTGGCATGAATGAAACGAGAATAACTTGCTTTTGCCTCCTGAAGATGTTTTGACTTGGAAAAATGAAGGATTTTGCCCAAAAGGAGAATTTTTGCTCCTGACCTTTCCAGAGGGTCCAGGGCGAAAATTCCTCAATCGCCTATTTTTCTTGCAAAATCAAGTCAAGTTTTGGTCTTTATGGCATGGATGAGAGAGGAGTAGTGTTTTTCTTCCTTTGAGAGGTGAATTCAACTTGAACTGATGATGGAATAGGCCTAAAATGAAAAATTTGCTCCTGACCCTTCCAAAGGGTCCAGAGCAAAAATCTCTATAGGAGGTATTTCTTGTCTTGTTTGGTCAAATTGATGTGTCAAAGGCATGATGAAAGGAAGAACGAGCATGTTGAAACCCTTGAAGATGTCTAGAAGTGATGAAAACGAAGGGTTTTGGCCAGGAAAGGAAATTTCGCTCCTAACCCTTCCAAAGGGTCCAGAGCGAAATTCCTTATAAACACATTTTTTAGCCTTTCTTGGACATGAAATTCTATTCCTAGCACAATGAAAGATGAAATCCCACTTGGCAAAGAAGTTTCGAGGTGAAAAAATGAAGGATTTTGGTCAAGATTGAGAAATTCACTCCTGACCCTTCCAAAGGGTCCAGAGCGGATTTTCTCAAAATCACCTTTTGCTATCAAATTTTGCTAAGTCAAATGTGGGATAAGGTGAAACATAGAAAGAATTGCCCCTGGGAGTGAATTGAGGTTGCAAGAAATCATCAAAAAGTGAAGGAATTGAGCCAAATGGTGAATTTCGCTCCTGAACCTTCCAAAGGGTCCAGAGCAAAATTCCTAAAAACACCTATTTTCTTGCAAGGTCAAGGCAACTTTTTAGTTTTTATGGCTTGAATGGGTGTGAGGAAGTGTGTTTTGCCTTTTGGAGATGATTGAGATTGTCAAGAGGAAGCAATTAAGCCTAGAACATGATTTTCGCTCCTGACCCTTCCAAAGGGTCCAGAGCGAAAATCCTCAAAACTATCCTTTCTTCCAAAGTTTGGGCAAAGCTAAGCTTAGACATGGGTGTGAGAAGGCATTTGAATTGCCTTGAAGTGGAATTGGACTGCTAAGAATGCAAATTTTGAAGCCAAGTGGGAAATTCGCTCCTGACCCTTCTAGAGGGTCCAGGGCGAAATTTCCAAATCCTCCTATTGTCCTTGCAGTTCAAGATAAGATTTTGGTTTTCAGGACTCAAAGAGGAGTAAGGCATGATGTTCTATGCCTTGGAAATGATTTGAAGTTGAAAGGATGAAGGAATTGCCCTAAAGCCTAAAAATCGCTCCTCACCCTTCCAGAGGGTCTAGGGCGAAAATCCTAAAACCAACATGTTCCTTTCAAGTTTGTGCTAAGGCAAGACTAGACCAAGGTAGAAAAGGCCTTTGAGAGCACCTTTGAGTAGATGTTTGTTCCAAAAAATGATGATTCTAGGTCAGAAGAAGAAAATTGCTCCTGACCCTTCCAGAGGGTCCAGGGCAAAAATCTCAAAATTCCCTATTTTGCCTTGCAAGAACAAACCAAGCTTGGGTGGAGTGAATGAAGAAGACCATTGCCTAACCTTGAGTGGAGGATTCAAGACAAAATGATGAAGGAGTTAAGCCTAAGCAAGGAAAATCGCTCCTGACCCTTCCAAAGGGTCCAGGGCGAAAAACACTAAAGTCACCTTTTCCTCCAAAATTCAAGTAAAACTAAGCCTGGACTTCAGTGAAAGAACCCATTTGGAATGCATTGGTGAGGTTTTTGACCTTCAAAAATAAGAATTTTGAGCTCAGGAGAGAATTTCGCTCCTGACCCTTCCAGAGGGTCCAGAGCGAAATTCCCAAAAATGCAATATTTCCTTCAAAGTTTTGATGAGCTAACCCAGTGATGGAGATAAATGAACCCTGGAGATTGCCTTGGAGGAGTTTAATGATCAAACTAAGGTGAATTTTGGCCTAAAATGTAAAAATTGCTCCTGACCCTTCCAGAGGGTCCAGGGCGAAATTCACATTTTCACCTAATTTCCTCATGAAAAATGATAAAAATTTGAAATGCAAGACTTTGATTAGGTCAAAACAAACATGAGCTCACCTTCCAGGAGATTTTGGAGTCAAGAAATGAGATATTCAGGACCTAATTGGAAAAATCGCTCCTGACCCTTCCAAAGGGTCCAGGGCGAAATCATCAAAAAACCTATCATTCAACCTTGATTGATTAAGTTTAGGGCAAATTGCAAGATTGTAAAGACAAAGACATGGAAATTTGCAAATGTAAGGTTGAGAAAATTTCAATTTCATCAAGAGAACAAGCATGGATAAGGGGTTCAAACAAGTCTTGAAGTGAATCTAGACCTTCATCACTTTGAATATTTCAAAGCCTAAGGAGAAAGGAAATTTCATTAAGCCTCAATCAAACCTCCATATTCCTAAATTTTCACCAAATTTGCGAAATTCAAGACATTTGGGAAGTTAGATCAAATTCACATGAATTAAGGCATTCGTAATTGAATCAATTAATTCTAAGCCTTAAAACAAATGAAAAAAAAATCCACCTTGGAGGCCTTGAAATTAATTTTAAAATTTAAAAAAAATAAAAGGTGAGCGCTCAAGTTCATTTCTTTGCTTTTACAAGCAAGTCGGCTCCCTTTTAAAAGGGATTTTATTTCATTTTATTGCTAAATACCTAAGTCAGCCTCATGAGGATTAGGGTAAGCGCCCTATTTAAGGGAGATGCTTTGTGGTGAATTCAAATCATTCATTCATTCCTTCTTATGCAAATTTGAGGAGCAGATTAGAGAAGCGAATTCTAGCAGATTGGAGGCGAATTTCTTGCTAAGTGTTGGAGGCTAGTGAAAGTGAAGTTCTTTTGAAGGCTAATTGAGGTGTAGTTCATCCAAAAGAAGGTTAGAAATTCAATTTTTGTCTAGCAAAATTTTGATCTTCTTCCTTTCATTTTCCAAGATTGATAGTTAAGCATTCAAGAAGAGGTATGAAGAATCAAATTGTTTGAAGTTCTTATTCAAGACTTGTTTTGATTTCATAGCAATCTTTTAAAGTCTAAGTCTTGAAAAATCTAATTTTCATTCATAATTAATTTGAAAAGTTTATAATTCTTGATTTATCATGTCATTTTCAAATTAATGTTTTGAATTATTCCTTTGAAAGGTCTTAAATTCTATGATTTAAGGTATGATGCTTAAAGACTAATTTTAAATTTTTGTGTAGGCATCAAATGATGACCCCCAAAGCCGGAGGATCTACTAGTCGGCAGGCTCTCATCAAGGAAGATCAGAGGAGCGACGAATTGGAGACCAGGATCGTGTCCAAGTGGAATAATATCGGAGACACCAACTTAGGAAACTTCAATGTGAAGAAGTTTCGAGAGGTCCCCTACATTGGCAAGCCATCACCTGTTGTGAGGAGGATAATTGAGAGTGGCATCATCAAAGCTGCAGGTTTCCCTCCCACAGTCAAGTGTCATAAGTTGATGATCGAGTGTGCCCGCCACTATGATTCACAATCAAGGACAATCGTAACCAAGGACGAGAACATCTTAGCCTACCTTTCAAAGGAAGCTATAGGCGAAGCTCATCTTTCGGACCATAAAGACATGATCTACAAGAGCTTGGAAGGAGCAAGGTCGATCTATGAAGATGATCCTGAGTCTTGTTTGAACTTCATCAATAAGAATTGGTTGCTCAAAAGTCGACCTCGCCTGAACAAGATTCCCAATACACCACATAGGATTGACTTCCAGGAGGAATACAGGGACTTGATAACTTTGCTCAATCAAGTTACAGGTGCTTCTCAAGCCTTCTTCTTTGACAAGTGGATGTTCTTCTTCATACAAGTGATAGTCCAAGGAAAAGGAATGCTTCATTGGGCCAGAATCATTAGCAATTGTCTGGACGTACAGTTGAGAAGGCTAAGACCCACCAAATCATTCCACATGAGCTCATATGTTATATATGCCTTGGTCAGGAGTTTCAAGTATGCAGGGCTACCTCACAGAGGAGTGATTGGAAGAGGACCCGGAGAAATAAGAGTTTGTGATTCTTATGTTCAACTGCATCATCCGCCTAGAAGTGACTACAAGTTAGTCAATGATACCTTCACGATGAACATTACCAGGATATTGCAAGGTGGGATTCACAATCGACTGTCTCTAAATGCACAAGAGCTTGTGAAGAAACATGGTGCATGGTTCATTCAGTTTCAAAAATTCACATACATCAAAGTTCATGGGTGTCCTTCACCTCCCTACATGTTGCCAAGATATCCAACAAACAAGATAGTACTACTTGAGGTGACTAGACAGTTAGCAGCTTATGCGAAGGCATCCAGACACAAGCATGGAAATGGAATTCCCGTGCCCATCATACTAGGAAATTTAGTCGAAGTGTGTCCTAACACTCAAGCCGTGGAAGATGCAAAAAAGGAATTATCTCTATACTCATTCACATCCTTTGCCTCGAGAGAGAATTTTGACCCTCATGGTTATATGGAGGAGACAGTCGGCAAGAAGTACAAGCACGAGTTTCAGGTGGAGGATTTTTGGATAAATGTCCCAGGCGATTTAGAAGTCAAAAGAAAGATGCATTCCAGGCTACCCTTAGATCTCATCAGGAAATGCAAAGTTTATAGAGTAGTCGATCAAGCCCAGGATAATGGTAGATACCTCTAGTCATCCTATGACAAGGAAGACAAAGAAGTAAAGATAGATTGGAATGAGCCCGAGGTTTTAGACTTGAGAGCTTTGATGGCTCCCGTTTTATCCTGCACTCGCATATGGGTGGATGTACAGCATCAAAAGTTGAAGGAGCAGAATGTATCTATGACATTCACTTTGGAGGCAAGACCAGAAGAAGGAGAAGCAAGTGTGAGTGAGAATACTTCTCATTCCAAAGGCTCAAAGAGGAAAGAAGGACTTGAGAAGAGAGAACCGTCCAAGAAGAAGCAGAAAACGAATCCTAATCGCCCACCAAGCACATCTTCTAGGCATGAAAAGGAAGCAAGTCAAGGGGAAGATCAGAGGCAGATAGTATATGAAATTGATGAGTTTATGGAATCCATGGTACAGAATGATAAACAGGAGAAAGGACAGACACCTCATCATTCATCAAGTCAATCTCCCCAAGTTGGTGCTAATGAGCAACATGAAGAAAAGAATGATGATGAAGCAACATCTCCTTTCCGGGAAGATAGACCACTACCTAAAGAAATACAAGTGAGGGAAACAAGATCTGCCATTCCTGATTGGCTGAAAGAGAGACTAACAACGGTAGTTGTGGTTGAAGAAGAAGAAGATGTGTTTGACTTGGAAAGCCTTATAGGAAATTCTCATGAGGTAATGGAGAAGAAGAAGGCCACAAAGATGTCTAAGGTAATTGGAGATGAGACAGGATCTAGGAAAGTGCAGCTAGCTACACCAGTGGTAGACAAATATGAGGATGAGATTCTTGCAGAAGAGTATGACTTAGAAACATTTGAGTTTGGTCCACTTACCTCTGAGCAAGCGATGGAAGAAGCAACTGATTCATTTGAAGCACTTAACGACAAACTTAAAGAAGAAATCGAAAAGAATAAGAAGCTTGAGAGGGAGGTCAGTGCTTGGAGGAACTATTTTAGTCATCTTAATCAGCCCTTGAGACATCAAGATCCAGCAGTATCTCCTTTACAAGCACGCCCTCTTGAATCGGTAGGTGAGGCAAAAAGGGTGAAGAGCTTGGTTCAACTTATGAGTTCTTGGATTGATAAATCTCACAAGGTAGCCGTTGAATTTGCAACAAGAATGATGAAGACAGTTCGTCGAGCTATCCAGGTCCTTGAGATTATTCATAATCTAATGATAACTGTAGCTGCATTCACTCACACTAGAGATGTTATCATCCCAGTCTTACAAGTGATAAGAGAAACACCAAGACGGATTCTGGCACAAGAAAAGATAATGGATAGAGGAACCCATAACCTCCTACAGTGGTCAGCTCTGCTCCAGATGAAGGAGGTCCTTTTTAAAGACGTCAACACTAGATGCAGCCGAGTTGAAGGCATCATTCATCCAATTCAAGATAAGGTGTTTGAGGTGTTGTGTACCATTCTTGACAGGCGGATCGAGATCGAGACAGATGTGGACATCCAAGAGTTGGAGGATAGAATCAAGGTCATCTTTTGCAAGAAAGAGAACACCATCACAGATAAGCAACGAGATCAAATGTACACTACTATGTTCCTGATTGAGAAGACCAAAGAACTTGAACCTGGATGGGAGACGACTCTTCTCACTGCTTTTGATCAAGTCCTTCACCTGGAAGAACGAATGAAGAATCTTCCTGAGATTCCCATTGCTGAGATTGAGGGAATTGTGTCCAGATTAATTGAATATGCTAAGAAAGAGCATAGGAAAGGGAACAAAATTCTAGATGAAAAGTTGTTATAGGATGATGTGGCAACTTAATTCCTATTGGTCTATGTCTCCTCGGTATTTGTGCCAATTCTTTATTGTCTATGGATTAGTAATGTTTATCTAAATGGGGACTTTTTTGTAACAAACCCTAATTAGGGTTTAGGTGTCAAAATCTCAGTCGTTGATCTTCTTTTGATCTGGGCCATTCATTGTATTTGAGGATGCTATATATACCCTCACTCATTTCATTTAAAGTGTGAGAGAAGTTAGAAAAGAGAGAGAGCTTAGAGAGGAGAAATTAGTCATTGTTTGTAGCAAGATTGAGTAGTGAAGAAAGAATTTTGAACAATTGTTGTCCATTTGGCTATGAGATCAATAAAATATTGAAGTTATGGTGTTTTATTGCAATACTTGTGGCTATCTTCATGATTGTTTATCTTCTTGAATCACTCTCAGTTGAAATAGTATTTAAGTTTTAAGTTTGAAGGACGAATTGTTGTGCTTGATCTTTGATAAGATTCACATTCCAAACCACTAGCTTCTTACTGATTGTAAGAACGCCCTGTGTGGTCAACTGGAAACATTGAGATTGATTAAAAAAATTCAATCATTTTTGGAAGTATTGATATGTATCTCTATGATATTATCTATATCCTTGATGATTTGAAAATTATTAAATCCCCTTAGAAGATCGCATCAATTCCAGTAGAGTTGTAATTTCTTGGCGATACTGAAATTGGTAGAATCTTATCAGGTCTAGTCTTCATTGAGTCATTCTTAGGATTAGTTCAAGTATTCCTTCCTTGAAACCCTTATCTTTTGACATTTTTTGAAAATCCGTTAGTGTTAGGAAAATCATGTTCCTGCATTTGGAAAGAAAGTAACATGGACAAGCTTTCTCTGAAAGTACGTAAGGCCCCTTGAAGAAACAGCATACACAACGACCACTGGTGCTTATCCACAAGTAGAGATCCTACAAAAAGAACCTTGAAGTCATCCCGATTGATCCTTTCGCGACATCTTCAGCATTCGGAGACTTTATTCAAGAGAGGATAAGATACCTCTGGGTATTTTATTCTGTGTTTGGTCGTGTACAAAATACACATCAGCACTACCGGGACCAGAAGGGTGTCGGTAAAGCATCCAAACAGCTAGTGTTGACATCAATAATAAAACATCAATGTAACACATAATCAATTCCTCCAAATGGCCAACAATCTCCCCCTTTGGCATTGATGGCGACACGATGTGAAAAACATCTAAGTACCAAGAAACGCCGAACAAGTCTCCCCCAATGGAAGACAACCAACAATCTCCCACTCAAAGATATAGCAATGAAGTTCTGAAACAAGGACCAAACTCCCCCTATGAATGATATCTCTGTAAAGCTCTGAATTACACATATATCTCTCCCCCTAATGTATACAACTCCTTTAAGTTTTTCTTTTTCACGTCAATATCTCTCCCCCTTTGACATCAATGCTAGAAATCTGACAAAAATATCAAAGTAAAAACATAAACCACTAAATCACAAAGCTAACTACTCCCCCTGAGCAGTAGCATCCTGTTGATGTGTTTTTTATGCACATGCAAACACAGAATAAAATACCGAAGTATCTTATCCTCTCTTGAGTAAAGTCTCCGAATGCTGAAGATGTCGCAAAAGGATCAATCGGGATGACTTCAAGGTTCTTTTCTGTAGGATCTCTACGTGTGGATAAGCTCTCTGTGGTATGATGTGATTTTGCTGGAATCACAAGGGGACCTACACTTCAATGACCTGAACGTCTGATTTGCTGGAATCACGAGTCCTATTTACTAACTGGAAGACAAACAAATGGCAAAAGATGCAATGTTCAGTAAGTCTACTCTACTACCTAGAATGCGAGAAGATGGATGAACGACTAGGTGGATTCCTACTGGGCTGGGTCTCACCATCAGGCTGAACAATTCAACACCAACTCAGTGCGATCTTCTAAGGGATGCTTCCAATATGTTTAAATCGTACACCATCTGACAATGATCACCATTCAAGAAAATGCATGAAACAATAGACATGTAACGACTTATGATTAAGCTCATTTCATTCCAGTTGACCACGCAAGGCGCACTTACCATCAGCAAGAGGTTAGTGGTATGGATTAAATGGATTCCACATAGGTGCATTCAACAATTTCCTTCATTCGATCTAATCATCTACCATCTAGAATTGAAGATTCAACAAGAAACCATGCATATTGCAAGAAACGACACACTTCACCATTACTTCAATGAAAATGGAGTTTGTTTACAATCAATGGCAACAATTTCTTGCCTTGTCCTTCTATTCTACTCTAATTGCTATTCTATCAACTGACTATTCCTCTACCAACTACTCTTTATCTATCTTCTATTATTATCTATTCTCTTATCCTTTACAAATGAAGAGTCAGGGCTTATATAGTGCCCATAATACAATTCGATGGCTAAGATCAATTTGAGATCAATGGCCAAGATTCAATAATGAAAACCCTAATTAGGGTTTGTTACAACCATTACATAGCATTTAATGCTTACATCTTTAGGACACATGTCTTCTCTGGAAAAATCGACCAATGGATAGCTGGGGTAGGTACATCGAAGTTTGTGCCACCTCCTATGAGTTAGGTACATTGAATCTAGACACGCTACCTATCCGACTGGAGGAGTGATGACTGGGATGCCACGTCATCTGACACTTGTACTTGGTAGATATTCAACTTGATGTTGCTGAGAAGCTAGCTTTAATTAACTCTTCTGAAACTATATGCTTCTTCAACGAACCCTTGCTCTGACTTCCTTTTGTCTTTGATGTGCAGGATGATGATGTACCTCGCCTTGGAATGCTGGATTGGAAGAAGTTATTCCTGATGATGCTTGACCGAGGAAGGCCGTCCTTGTCAATGCTAGACTGGAAGAGGTCGCCCTTATCCTTGCTTGATCTTCTTTGATGATACTGAGTTGGAGGAGATCATCTTTGTCTTGGACCGGATCTTCTCTAATGAGAGCCTGTCGACTTGTAGATCCTCCGGACTTTGGAGTCGCCATCTTGATACCTACACAAGATTTCAAAATTAGTAATATATCTTGAAGTCTAGAAATTAAACTTAAAAGGAAGATTTAAGATTTTAATTAGGAAACTTCATGATAAATCTTCAGTTATCATTTCCTAATTAACCATGTAATACTTAGATTTTTCAAAACAAATGTTCAAAATTCAAATCTTCAACAATGGTGTCAAGATGATTTCGCCATACCTCCTCTTGAGTATTAAACTCTAAGAAATGATGCAAAAATAGATGAATTTCGCTAGGCAAAGTGTAGATCAAAGCTCTCCCTTGGATGAAATGTGCCTCCTTTAGCGTTCAAAAGAATAAAACTCCACTTCCTTCTAGCCTTCAACACTTGAAAGAAAATCGCTCCAAGCAAACCAGATTTCGCACCTCCAATTAGCTCTCCAATTTCGCACTTAAGGCAATGATTGAATGATTTGAAATGTGAAAAGCACCTCCAATATATAGAGCGCTCACCCCTTTGCTCCCTCTAGGCCGACTTGGCAAAATGGAGGTTAAAAATAAATAAAATTCCAAAAAAGGGGGGCCGACTTGGCATAATAAATGAAAATAGTGCCTTGAGCGCTTTATATTTAATTTTAATTTAATAAAAATTAATTTAAATGCCTCCAAAGCAAAATTTCGATTTTCACAAGGCTTAAAATTAATTTATTAAATTCCAAAATGCTTTTAATTTAATGCCAATTTAATTTTAATTTCCCAAATGCCTCAACATTAGCAATTTTGGCGATCTAATGCAATTTGGAGAATATCAAATTTTAGAACAAGGCTCAATGAAGTTTTGCAAATAATTTCGCCCTAGACCCTCTCTGAGGGTCAGGAGCGATTCTTCAATTATAGCCTTGAATACTTCGCATCTTGACTTCAAAGTTTCCTGGAAGCCAAATTGATATCCAATTAAGGCATTGCACTTCAAATTTTGACACTTTTCATGAGGAAAATAGGTGGAATTCTCAATTTCGCCCTGGACCCTCAGCAAGGGTCAGGAGCGATTTTTCATTTTCTAGCTGGAATCCACCTTAGCTTGTTTGTTGAACTCACAATGTCACTTCCAAGATCCATTCCTTTACACTACCAAGTTAATTCATCAATAATTTTGAAGGAAATAATGTCCTTTAAGGCAATTTCGCTCTAGACCCCCTCTGAGGGTCAGGAGTGATTTTTCATTTTTTGCTCAAATTTAGCATTTTTCAACCTCCAAAATCTCTTCAAGACATTTCAACTAGACCCCCTCACTGACTTGCAAACTTAGCTTTGTCAAATTTTGGGGAAAAGGTGAGTTTTTGGTGTTTTTTGCTCTAGGCCCTCCTTGAGGGTCAGGAGCGATTTTTTGATTTTGAGCTTGATTATCCACCATTTTTCATTGAAACTTCATTCATCGCTTGGCAATGTTCTTCCTTCATCCACTCCAACCAAATTCGCTTTATTGTTGCAAGTTAAAATGAGGATTTTCAACAATATCGCTCTGGGCCCTCTCTGAGGGTCAGGAGCGATTTTTCGCTGTGGGCCCTCTCTGAGGGTCAGGAGCGATTTTTCATTTTCTGACCAAAATCATCAAGTTTCAAAGGCAAAACAATATTCATCATGTTTTTGGAGGTCTCTTCTCCTTATACTAACCTTGCCCTAGTCGAAGAAAACATGCATTTTTTGAAAATCTCGCTCTGGACCTTCAGTGAGGGTCAGGAGCGACTTTTTGGTTTTAGGCAAATTCCTTTATCTTTTAATCTTCAAATCACCTCCAAGGCATAACACGTCACGTTCTCCTCCTGTCCAAGCAAGATTTTACCTCAATTTTTCAAACAAGGGAGAGAAACCTGGAAAATCGCTATGGGCCCTCTCTGAGGGTCCGGAGCGATTTTTGTAATTGCCTTCAAAATACTGACTTTCAGCAATCTCCTTTCACTCCAAGGCATTTTAAACATTATTTCAAACCTATGTCTAGACTTGTCTCCCTCAAACTTGGATGAAAAGTTCCCATATTAGGTTTTTCACCCTGGGCCCTCTCTGAGGGTCGGGAGCGATTTTCACTATGGGCCCTCTCTGAGGGTCAGGAGCGATTTTTTGATTTTGGGTTGATTTCCTCTTTCGTTGATCATCCAAATTATATTCAATGGGTAGAACATGCTTTCCTTCATCCCTTCCAATCATAAAAATCACTTTGATCTTGCAAGAATAATGCATTTTTTAAAATCTCGCTATGGACCCTCTCTGAGGGTCAGGAGCGATTTTTGCTACCTGGACCAAAATGCTTCACTTTTCATCTCAAAATTGCTTTCCTAAAGAAGATGTCATCTTGTTTCATGCTATGAATAAACTCTCATGTCCAAGAAAGGTCAAAAAATGTGCACATGAAGAAAATCGCTCTGGACCCTCACTGAGGGTCAGGAGCGATTTTACCTTTCCTGGGCAAAACTCCTTCAATTCATCATCTTCAATCAAGTCTGGATACTTTAACATGCTCACTTCATTCTCCCCCATGCCTTTGACATCTCAAATTGACCAAATAAAGGTAGAAATGACCTCTATAAGTTTTTTCGCTATGGGCCCTCTCTGAGGGTAAGGAGCAAAATTTTACCTTTTTGAACTCTCAGGATGTTTGAGAGTGGTTTCAGACCTCCAGGAGTTATATTGCAAAATCTAGTTTTTGGAGGATTTTCAGTTTTCAGACTTAGTCAAATTTCAGGATCAGGACATTCCAGACTTAGCCAAATTTCAAGACATTCCAGACTTAGCCAAATTTCAGGATCAGGACTTTCAGACTTCATCACTCACTAACTTGACCTAACTCAAGCAGAACCTGCTATCCAGGTGATCCCCTTGGTGACATTCGAAAGTTAAAGGCTAACAGACAAAACCCTAAAAGACCTAAAAAAACAAAACCCTAGAAAGCTCTGCTAATGCCGGAATGAAAAATGCTCTGATAATGCATACCGGACTGATGCCAAAAAGCATCAATCGATTCTTTGTTGGAGGGGCAAAAACCCCTAACCTGTCTCTCAAGTATTCAAATGGTTCTTTAGGCAAAGGTTTAGTGAACATATCTGCAATCTGCTCTTTAGTGTTCACATAAACCAATCTGACTTCATTTTCTTCCACCTTCTCCTTCAAAAAGTTATACTTGATAGATATGTGCTTTGTCTCAGAGTGAAATACCGGATTCTTTGATATGTCAATAGCACCAGAGTTATCACAGTGAATAACTACCGGTCCAGTGCAATGCACTTTGATATCCTTCAACATTTGCTTCATCCATAAAACCTGTGTACAGTTAGTAGCAGCAGCAACATACTCAGCTTCAGTGGTAGATAAAGAAGTACATTATTGTTTCTTGTTGATCCATGAAACCAACTTCTTTCCAAGAAAGCAAGCTCCACCGGAAGTACTTTTTCGGTCATCAACATCTCCAGCCCAATCAGCATCTGTATATGCACATAAAGTAAAGTCATCATCCTTAGGGTACCACAAACCATATTCTGATGTACCTTGCAAGTATCTAAAAATCTTTTTCACTGCACTCATGATTTTCTCTAGGATCGCTCTGAAATCTAGATGCAATACAAACAGCATTCATTATGTCAGGCCTAGTCTGAGTCAAATAAAGAAGACCTCCAATCATAGATTTGTATCTTGTAGGATTTACCGGTGCAGAAACATCTTTCCTTGTCAATTTCTCAATTGTAATCATAGGAGTACTTACCTGTTTAGAATCTCTCATACCAAATTTCTTCAACAATTCCCTAGCATACTTAGTTTGACAAATGAAAATACCTTTGTCAATCCGAGTAATCTGCAAACCTAAGAAAAATTTCATTTCCCCAATCATAGACATTTCAAATTCCTTCTCCATATTTTTAGAAAATTCCATGTACAACTTATCTTCACCTCCAAAAACAATGTCATCAACAAATACTTCAATAATCAGTATATCATCATCAATGACCTTATAATATAAATTTCTGTCAGCATTACCCTTAGTAAAACCAAGCTTCAAAAGATATTTATCCAACCTTGCATACCAAGCTCTAGGTGCCTGTTTCAATCCAAATAAAGTTTTCCTTAACCTACAAACCATGTTTGTATCATCTGATAGTGAAAAACCATCAGGTTGCTCAATATAAACTTCATCACCAAGATCCCCATTCAAAAATGCACACTTAACATCCATCTGATAAACCTTGGAGTTTTTATGGGCAGCATAGGCAAGAAATAATCTTACAGCTTCAATCCTAGCTACAGGTGCAAAAGTCTCACCATAATCAATTCCTTCCTTCTAAGAATATCCTTTACAAACCAATCTAGCCTTATTCCTTACAACTTGACCATCCTCGTTCAATTTATTCCTAAAAACCCATTTAGTTCCAATAACATTCTTATTTTTAGGCCGGGGAACCAAAGTCCATGTGTTATTTTTCTCAAACTAATCTAATTCTTCTTCCATAGCTTTCAACCAATATTCATCTTTACATGCCTCAATTACTAATACCGGTTCAACTTGAGAAATTAAGCATACCTCATTAGTTGTCAGTCTTCTTCTTGTCATTACTCCATTGGTCTTATCCCCAATGATCTGATCTTCTAAATGATTCAATCTCACATACCTAGGAGTCTTCTGACTCTTTGTTCCTCTTCCCGGTTCTTCAGTTACTATAGAATTTTCTAATACTGCCAGAGTAACTGGTTCAACACTGTTCCGATAAAGGTGCTACCGGTTCAGATATAATCATTTCTACCGACGGTTCCTTCTCATAAACTTTGATTTGATCTCTATTCAGCTCATCCACTTTGACATTAGCACTCTCCACAATTCTCTGCAATCTCTTATTATAACATCTATATGCCTTGCTTTCATTAGAATAACCAAGAATATGCCTTCATCACATCTAGGATCAAATTTGCCAATGATATCATCTCTCCTGATATAACATTTACTACCAAAGATTCTGAAATACTTAACTGTAGGTGTATTGCCAAACCATAATTCATAAGGTGTCTTACCGGTTTCTCCTTTGATATGTACTCTGTTGAATGTATAAACCATTGTGCTCACTGCTTCTCTCCAATAGATATGAGGTAGACTAGTTTCATCATCATTGTTCTAGCAGCATCCAAGATAGTTCTGTTCTTCCTTTCCACAACTCCATTCTGCTGAGGTGTCCGGGGAGCAGAAAATTGTCTTCTTATACCATGCTTCTCACAAAAGTTATTAAACTCACCGGATGTGAATTCTCCACCATGATCTGACCTCAAACATTTAATCTTCAATCCTATCTCAGTTTCCACTTTAGCCTTAAAGATTTTAAACTTTTCAAGTGCTTCAGATTTTTCCCTTAGAAAAGTAACCCACATCATTCTAGAATAATCATCAATGATTAGCATGAAATATCTATCACCTTCAAAACTTTTAACTCTAGCAGGGCCACACAAATTAGTATGAATAAGATCAAGAACATCATTAGATTTATCTTGTATACTCCTAAAAGAGGTTCTGACCTGTTTACCCATTTGACATTCTTTACATATCGGATCATAGGGCTTCACAATCTTAGGTATATCTCTAACTACCTTAGTTGAACTGATCTTCACAATGCAATCAAAATTCACATGACACAGTCTTTAATGCCATAGCCAACTCTCATCAATTTGTGCAATCAAACATGTCTTCTCACCGGAATTCAAATGAAATATATTACCTTTTGTCTATGTACCGGCTGCAATCTCCAAACCAGATCTGTTAATGATTTTGCATTTTCCATCCTTAAACTGTAATTGAAATCCCTTATCCACCAATTGTCCTACACTCAAAAGATTATGCCTCAAACCTTCAACATAATAAACATTATCAGTATTGTTCTTACCATCCAATGATATAGTTCCTTTTCTTTTGATCATACATGTTTTGTCATCTCCAAATCTAACCAGACCGCCATCAAGTTCTTGAAAAGATAGAAACTTCCCTTTATCTCCAATCATATGATGTGAACAACCACTATCAATTACCCATTCATCCTTGTCTTCAATTTTAGCAACAAGTGCCTTCTCTTCAGGCACATTCTCTTCCAGTAACGGAACATCTTCCTTGATAGCCAGGAACACCCATTCCTTCCCATTGCCAGAACCACTAGCAAAGTCTTTTGCCGGTTCATCATCAGAATCAATAATGCCTTCCTCATCCGCTATGTAGCATGATTTGTCTTTGATTTTCCTATACTTATACTTATTCTGATATCCAGGGTTAGGCTTAAATGATCTTCTAACTCTTTCTTCAAATCCTGAATTCCTTTCAGGATATCTAGATGCAAAATGACCAATCTTATTACATGCAAAACATTTAAAAGGTGTTTTTCCTTCATACTTACTTCCTACCGGTCCTTTAGGTACTCTTCTAGCAAATAGTGCTTCAAGTTGCTCAAACTCATCATCTTCTCTCTTCATATCATCCAATTCCTTTGCATATAAAGCTTTCCAATCTTGCTTACCAGTTGCTGATGCAGATGCATGAAAAGCAGGTTTAGTCTTCACAGCTCCAGAAGGTCCAAATTCTTCAAGCTCAAAAGCAGATAATTTAACAATGTATTAGCCATTGTTCTCAACTCATTAATAGCAGTAGCCATCATCTTATAAACCGGTGGTAGGGCTCTCAGAACTTTAGAAACAATTTCATATTCACTCAGAGTTCCACCACAACATTGAATTCCCATAACAATCTCATTTACCCTTTCCAAGAATGCAGTAATCCTTTCATCTTCTTCCATCTTCGGGTTTTCATATCTCACTCGGTAACCATCAAGTTTAGCAATCTTTACTATAGGGCCACCTTCATTAAAAGTCTCCAACTTATCCCATATAGCCTTTCCATATGATTTGTTGGTTAATCCCATTATTTGCTAATCAGAAAGTGCACACAATAGGGCTTCTCAAGCTCCTTATCCAAGTTTGCCGGAGGATTGCCAGATGTAACACCATTCTGTGTGATCTCCCAAATCTCCTTACCAAGACATCTCAGATGAGTCTCCATCTGAATCTTTCATATTGTGTAATTTGTTCCATCAAGCCTAGGGATATCTCTTTGAAAGATAGCTCCAGATGAACAAAAGAACTAAAACTATTAATCGCCATTGGATCTTCCTCAAGCAGTTAAGCTTTCTGCAGAGAGGACCAAAGCTCTGATACCAATTGTTAGACAATTCAAATAATCGGAAGACAACTGAGAGGGGGGGGGGGTGAATCAGTTGTCACAAATTACCAAAACATTTAGCAATTAAAACTTTAATACCAGAACCCAAAACATTAATTAAGTAATGCTTAAACCAAATACCAAAATAGTAGTTAAACCAATTAAGCATAAACAATAATCAGAGAATAAATACCATCCACATGACACCAAGATTTATACGTGGATAACCTGATAAAGGGAAAAACCACGGTGGGAAGCCTACCCACGGTCAGATAATACTTCTGCAGTAAGTATGTGAATTACAATTGAGGGGCCTGCACTTGCAGGAAGGCCAACAGCCTAGAGCGCACTGCTCATCACAAAAGGAGTCTCACTGACTACATAGAAATCCAGACTACAATCCGAAAGAAGGAATGAACTACAAAGATAGCATCTCCTATGCATGAGTACAGTTTCGGTTAAGCTCAATACCGGAAGACTAAATCCTCTTACATAAACCCAATTCTATCTCCAATGATCGACCAAATCCTCTACCTGAATGATATTACATTATTCGCACATTACATATCCATATCTCATTCCTTGATCTTATACCTATGATGATCTACAATGAGATCTTACGTCTTATATATACAAACCCTCGACCATGAACAATCAGGTCGGTCACCAGACAATAAACCAATTACATGATTACAAAACATGTTGGCCTTAGACCAAACAAATAATATCCAGCACATAAGACATCCTAGAAACATATCGAGAGGTCTAATCCACACGTTACATTAAGCCGGTCCATAACCTAGATCAACCAAGACCCAATATAGGTCCACACGCTAAGGCAATGATCTCCATCCGCCAAGTCTCGAACGTGATCACCAACAGCATCCTGAATCTCCACTAGAAGTTGCACCAACACCACTTATGCATATCATCAAAGATCTTCAACAAAAGCTTTGCCGATGAAACCCTCGCCGGAATCACAAGCCAAGCTACCAAGCAAACAGGATAGCATCCGATCACCAGACCAAAACCAACTGACTGAATATGAACATGAGTATCATGAATAAACCAATTCCATAACCAAATCATACCGGAGCATACCGAATCATGCCGGATCCAAACCAACCAGAAACCACTCAACCTATTGGGACCAGAAGGGTGTCAGTAAAGCATCCAAACAGCTAGTGTTGACATCAATGACAAAACATCAATGCAACACATAATCAATTCCTCCAAATGGCCAACATGAAACACCTCTGTAGCTTATATTTTGATGGCTGGAACCACTTGTTGTGATGTATTCACACATCGCTCCATTGCAAATGGGGACCCCCACTTTTTCGCTTTCTGGGTTAGTTGTCTTAGCTTAGTTGATTGTTGTCGAGTCTTTGTTGTTAACCTTTTGTTCGTAGTTGCTCAGGAGCTGACCAAGTCTTTCTCTTTGAGATGAAATGAGGTTTAACATTCCCTTTACCCAGCCAAGGCATAATCCCTTCCACTTCTCCCGATCCTATTAGTGGGTGCCCAAACCCTATCACTCCCATTTCCATTTCCTTCCATTTCCACCTCCCCTAACACTCTTCACTTCCATTTACCATACCTTCTAACTCACCTACCTTCCTATCCTCTATCCTCCATCCACCTTTGATAACCCATGCCTTAACCTCCTTCACATCTCTACATAACCTACCACTTCCATGTCCCTTACCTTACATCCCATCTTCTAACCTATACCTTTTACCTACCTAACCCTCTCCCCATCCTAGTATACTCATCCACTACCCTTCATCTACATTTACACCTACCTTGCCCACACCTACATCTTCCACCCTCCTATCTCTATACCCCTTAGCCTACCACATCCTAACCTACCTACCTACTTAATTATTCCCATTTCCCACCTTTATTCCTAATTACCTTCTTCCTACCCACACCTTTCCACTTTATCACCTACCCCCATCCTAGCCTACCCATATCCTATCCCTATCCTAACCTACCACCCTACCACCCTCCCCCCTTTTCCTTGCCTCTTATAACTCCCATTATAACCTACATCCACTTTACCCTTTCATTACCCCCTTATACCTCCCACTCCACTGTATTCCCCAACATATCCTAAATCCCTCCAACCCCTTTTACCTCCCACATCCTAAACCTCATTCCCCCCCCCACGTATCTCCTACTTCCATCATTTATATCCCTTATGTCCCCCTTTCCTCCAACATCCCATTCCCCCTCTTTCGCCACGTAGCAGCTACCCTTAACATTTCCTACCACTCCCCCCTCATATTTCTCTCCACCGTATCATATCATCCTTTTGGGCCCCACACACTCAAAAATGGAGAATCAAATAAGATTTTTAAGGACCTTCCTTGCTGGGACCCACCGAGCTTTAGCCTGGGGATTTTAAGTGTTTTTAATTAACATGCCACATATTGCTTGGGCCCCACAAAATCAGAAATGGAAATTTTAAAAGTTTTCACATACCTTTTCCACGTCATTGCTTGGGCCCACCAAAACTTAATTTTGGGAAAGAGGAAAAAGTTAAGGCATATTTAAAAGAAAAGAGCCACCTCATCATTTTATTTGGCTCCTAATATTCCCAACACATGCCACGATGAAACACAGTGTAAGGTGTGGCACTTAGGAAATAAACAAGCTGGCCTTTGAAGGGAAAGAAGTGTCACATGAACAAAACCATTTGGGGGATTTCAATTCAAAATCAGATCATAAGGAGAGCATAAGTAAATGACAAGGCAAAGATACGAATTCATATTTGAATTGAGGTAATCAGATTTTAAGGAGAATTCAAGAGGTGCAGATTTAAGTGAATAATCTGACAGACATGGATTTAAATCTACATCGGATCCTGGAAACAAGTATATGCAGTCCTGATATGAATTCAAGCAGAGATTAAAGAAATCTAGTGAAGAAGATCAAACTTAAGCCAAATCAGAGAAGAAGGGAAGTAATTCTTGAAGACAAACAAGCTGTTCATATTCAAATCTAGGTGTTTTCCTCCCTAATTTTGTGCAGGTCCAGATCTGATATGTCATTGATAGGTCTAAAAATGCAATTGCAGATTTGGATTATTATGTGCAGAGCCCATTGATGCTATTTCCAGATATTGAAGAATTTCATGAAGTGAATCCCGTGAATTATCTCACATTTACTTAACCGGGTGTTTGTTCACAATTTTGATCGAAGTGTTTTCTTGGTCTTTCAGGTTTGATGGAAAGATGAGCATTCAAGGAAGCATAGAAGACCAGTCACGTGGAGAAGTCAAGAAGATCAAATTCACAATAAGCAACTCATATTTCAAGACAACATCAAGCTGGAAGATAGCTATCCAAAGATGACTTCTGTTGCCACTCCAAAAAACCTGAATCTACTTCCATTGCCCTTCAAAAGCCCGAATTACTCCCTTTGCAAGAGATCATCCTATCCTTCAAAGCACCGATCTGGTCTAAAAGAATACTTCTTTTGATCCCTTGGTGACTGATCTGTACACAAAAGGCTGTTTGAAGGTTAATGGTTAATAATGTTTTCATAATCTTGTAGCAACGAAAAGAGCTTAGGTGAATGGAACAAGACTCTTGAAGATTTCTTTAACTTGACGCAAATACAACCTTTTCTTTGATAATGAAAGATTGGCATGAAGATTGACTGAGTTAAAGAAGATTGGTAAACAGTGAGCTGGAAATGGTGATCCTGAGAGCTACTTCCTTTGCTCCAAGTTAAAGTGAAAGTGTGAATTTCACTCCTAACCCTTCCAAAGTTACAAGAGTGAATTTTCTTAGAACACCTTCTTGCTCCTTACTTGGATCCAAACTCACGCTCTTAGGGCTTGATTGAAAGAAAGTTGAGTTATGTGTGCCTTTAGAAGTGAATTCAAACCAAGTTGAATGATGAAATATGGAGAATTTGAACAATATTGTCAATTTCGCTCCTGACCCTTGCAAAGGTACAGGAGCGAATTTTTCCCATTGCTTCTAAGTTGGATCAAAACCTTGCTCCTATGGCATGATTGAATGAAAAGAAGAATTTTGCTCCTGACCCTTCCAAAGGTACAGGAGCGAAATCCTCAAACAATTAAATGGATCCTATCATGAGCTAGGTTGAGGGCAAATGGACTTGATCGAGGTGGAAGAAGGACCCAAAAGCTAAGTTTAAGAGCAAAGTTGAAGGAATATGAAGTGTTTGAATCAAAAAGAAGAATTTCGCTCCCAAAGGTACAGGAGCAAAATCCTTGAAAGGACCTCCTATCTCACCTAAAGCACTAAGAGGATCTTGTTTTAAGCAAAGTTGGGAGCAAATTGACTTGAGCACGATGAGAAAAGAATCTAGAAAATCAAGTCTACGGCAAAGTGAAAAGAATTGAGTGTGAATTGAGCAAAGAGAGGAATTTCGCTCCTGACCCTTCCAAAGGTATAGGAGCGAATTATCCTAAGGGTCATGTGTACCAGAGCGAAATTGTTTTCAAGGACATGTACCTCTTGAAGGTACAAGAGCGAAGTTTGTTGAGAGTAAAGTGCTTTGTGATAAACCGAAAAGATCAAGAGAAGACTAAGTGCAAGTCAACCTAGAAACATTTGATGCATTAATAAACCAATCTCACTTTGGCGGCAAAAGCAAATTCGAATTTTCGAATAGAAGTCGGCCAGCTGAAGGGAAATACAATTGATTTATTCATCCAAACAAAGTCGGCTTTCATCAAAGAGGTGCATTCTCCCATAAAGGCGCCTATATAAGGGAGGTTGATTCTTAAATTATTCATCATTCATTTCAAACATTCTTCTTCAAGGAGCGAACCTAAAGCGGATTTAAGAAGTGAATTTCAAGTACTGAAAGTGAATTCCAAATCTTATGAAGGTAGATAATAATCTTCACTAGACATATTTCAAGCCTAGAGCTGGTTCAATGAGAGCGAACTTGAAGAGCGAAATCCTTCAGCAGTTAAGAAGCAAATTCCAAATTTGCCAACAATCTTCACAAGCCAAATTCAACAAGAGCGAATTTGAGGAGCAACTGAATTCATCAAGGCAAATTTCAAAAGCAGATTTCATTAGACAGATTGGTGATTGACAAGGCAAATTTCAGGTCTTATAGAGGCAGGTCAAGACAAAATCAACACATTTAATCTCAGACCTGATTCTCTAAAGGGCAAGTTTGAAGATCAGTGATCCTCCTAAGAAGATTTTTTTTATATACTCAAAGCAGATCAGTCACTTTAAGGGGCGGAGTACATCCTAACAGCAGCAAAATTCAACAAAGGAAGGACTGAATTCATCATAGCAAGAGCAAATTTGCTCAAGCAAAGGACAATTTCCCCTAAACCTGCACCTATCAGACCTGCAACTCACATAAAACCAGAGATTATATCAAATTAAGAGATTGTATAAGCTATATATCATATGTGTTTGATGTTCATTTGTTTGTTTTGCAGCAGGAAAAGAAAGAGATCGGAAGGACCAGGTTGGAGGGAGATCGGAACGAGGACCTCAAGAAGAATATTTCAACATCAAGGTCAAAGGAAGACCTCTTCAAGAGGATCTCATAGGCAAACACAAGGGAGTCAAGGAAAGGTACACCATTCATCAAGTATATCAAGGACGAAGGAGGATCAACCAAGGTCAATGCAAGGGTACGTTGAAGAAGCAGATAGTTTCATAAGAGTTAATCAAAGTCCTTTTCTCATCATCATCACTTTGAGTATCAAGAGATATTGCTCAACGTTCCTTAACCAAGCACAAGTGCCAAACAAAGGTGGCATCCCAGTCACTATTCCTCTAGTTAGAAAGGTCCACATCAACATGCCCAGATTCGGTGAACCATGCTCATGCATGAAGGCAAAAACTCCGATGTACCTACCCCTGTTTCCTATTGGTTCTCATGCATTGAATGTAATTTTCTCATTGGCTAAAGGAGTTTGTTGTAACAAACCCTAATTAGGGTTTTCATCTTGTAATCCTAACCATTGATTGTAAATCAATCTGAGCCATTGAAATGTAAAGAGCTCTCTATATAAGGCTCTAGCTCTTCATTTGTAAAGGTTAATAGTTGGTTAATAGTTAATAGTGAATAGCTAATAGTCAATTGTGAGTAGTCAGTAGAATAAGCAATTAGAGTAGAGTAGGAGGAGAAGGCAAGAGATTGTTGCCCAAAATTGTAAATAAACCTCATTTTTCATTGAAGTTAAGGTGAAATGTGTTGTTTCTTGCAATATGCATGGTTTCTTGTTGGATCTTCAAGTTTGATGGTAGATAATTAGATTGAATGGAGAAAATTGTTGAACGCACTCATGTGGAATCCACCTAATCCATACCACTAGCCTCTTACTAATTGTAAGTGCGCCCTGCATGGTCAACTGGCATTGAATGAGCTTAACTTCAAATTTTTATGCGTCTATTGTTCATGCATTAACTTGAATGGTGATCAACGTCCGATGGTAATGATTTGACCATATTCGAAGCGTCCCTTAGAAGATTGCACTGAGCTGGTGTCACATTGTTCTAGTTGATGGTGAGACCTAGCCTAGTAGGACTCCACCTAGCCATTCATCCATCTTCTTACATTCTAAGTCCTAGAGTAGATTCCCTAAACCCTCAATCTTTTGCTCTTTTTTATCTCCAGGTGAGTAGATACGACTCAAGTTCCAACATATCAAAGCATTCAGGCAATCGAATGTAAGTCCCTTGTGAATCCAACAAAATCACATCACACCAACAAAGCTTATCCACACGTAGAGACCCTACATATAAGAACCTTGGAGTTATTTCGATTGATCCTTAGGCAAATCTTCAGCATTTGAATAACTTTGTTCAAGAGAGGATAAGATACTTATGGTATTTTATTTTGTGTTCGCATGTGCATGAAAAACACATCAACGCCACTCAATAATCATGGCACCACATATACTTGGTGAGATTTTGCCCCAATCAGCTGGAAATGGACACGCCTAGGCATAAACAATGGCTGGGAGCAATTACTGGATCAGCAAACAAGGGCTGGGAAGAATACAAAAATGGTGGTTGGAAATGTTGTCTCAGCTGGGAAAAAATGTCTTCAACCAGCAATGGCACCACCTTTCAATGCTTTAAACTATCTCCCAACAATGGCACCACAAGGGGTTTTGGACAAAATCGTCCTTCCTCCTACTGTAGCGAACTTCCCTTTGTCTTCTTCCAGCTCTCTAACTGTCAAACCAGTCATGGAAAATCGATATGCATTGGGATTTCAACACTTGGCAATATTTTCCCCTAGTTTGATCAGTAAATATATGTGGCAAGGGAAAATCAATGCTAATTGGGACGCATTAACTTTAAAAATCTCACTTGAATTCAATCTTCAGCCACTTGGAGAAATTCGAACCTCATTGGGACAAAGAATTTTCATTTAAATTCACCCAATTTGCACATTATAACCTTGAGAGGAAAATCGACCCTCATCTGGACAAATAAATTCCATCACTTAATTCATTTGCATCCCCAAATTCACTCCAGGGGAAAATCGATGGCCATCTGAACACATAAGTTTGATCATTTCACGTAAAAATACTCCCCAATGGAAAAACGTCCTTCATCTGGACTCAAAAATCTCATTGAAACTTGTCAAATTCTATCAAAATATCCTCCAAGGGAAAATCAAACCCCATCTGGACATGAAAATCTTGTCATTTTGCATCATTTTATCCCCAGTGGATAATTGACCTCCACCGGGACACATAAACTTGTTCAAGTCCTTGCAAGTTTATTCTTTCTTACCTCCTTTTGTTCCACTCCACAATGAATGTTGGATAAATATTATAAAATACTAGCCTAGTGGAAAAACATGGGTCATTGGGACACGTCATTCGCCTTGAGTGGAAAAACGACCTCCATCAGGACAACCTTAGTGGAGAATCCAGATGCATCGGGATTTTCCCAAAAAACACTATCCATGAGGGGGAAAATGCACCTCATCAAGACAGAGACCATTTTCATCATTAAAATCACTTCCTTTTTCTCAAAACACAATGGAAAATCATGCTCCATCGGGACAAAGTCCATTTTCACCTTTATTGCTCAGTGGAAAACGCCTGCCATCGAGACAACTGACTTTTATGCCTTAATTTCATGGGGGGAAAACATCTTCCATCGGAACTGCGATGATTTTCACATTGTAAAGTCCCAAACTTAACATATTTTGCCATTTTGCTCAGTGGAAATTCTATTTCCATCGAGACTTTCAACATTTTTATTTGATTTGAAGGGGGGAAAACAAGAGTCCATCGGGACTTTGCGCATTTTTGACTTGTTTTACATCCTAGGAGTTAAAAAACAACTCCTATAGGGACATTTAGCACCTGCGCACAGAAATCACACCAATTTGCAACACTTTTAATCATTTTACCTCTCATTTCAAGGCAAAATTGAAACCCAACACTTAGCAAGAATAAATCAAAACTCTAAGGCAACTTGACACTTAGGATCATTTTAACATTCTTAACACCCTTTTCAGCATTTTGACATGACACCCTCTCAAAAGAAAAGGCTAAAACTAGGGAACTACTACTAAACCAAGACAACCTAAGCAAAATATCAACCCTAACAAGCGAAAAAGTGGGGGTCCCCATTTGCAATGGGGCAATGTGTGAAAATGTCACAACAGGTAGGAAGGTGAAGTGAGGGATAAGGAAATAGAAGGAAGGTGAAGGGGAGATAGAAGGATGGAAGTAGACGAAAATGGAAATGAGGGAGAGGTGGAAGGGTAGGAAGGTGAAGGGGAGGTAGAAGGATGGAAGGAAGTGGAAGGAGATGGAAATGAGGGAGAAGTGGAAGGTCAGTGTGGTCAGATTTTCAGCACCCACTAGCAGTTAGCATGTATTGGTTGAAGGTTTGGATGAGCACTGACTGAAAGTGGTTGGTCTTTTGAGAGGGCACTGACTGAGGTGTCAGGCATCCTAGGTTTTAAGGGGTCACAAACTGTTAGCTAAGGCACAGCGAGGGTTTCAAGGGGTCACTGACTGTGACTCAACCATGTCAAATTTTGAGCAGTAGCACTCGCCTCGCCATCTCAAAGGGTCCTTCATCATTATTAAAGCCTTCTCATGCAGTTTAAGCCATCATCTTGCATCAATCATCTTGATCTCATGGTTGATCTCCATACTTACCCTTATTATCTCTACCCCTAACCTCTATCAAGTCTATCCAACCTCTATCCAACTCAAAGAGAAAGACTTGACTCGATTACCTCCTCGCCACCTAAGATACTACACCTCTTCCAAGTGAAAGGTTAATAGCTAGAGACACTACAACTATCCTAGAAAGCAGAAAAAAGTGGGGGTCCCATTTGCAATGGGGCGATGTGTGAAAACGTCACAACAAAGAGATTACAACACAAAAGAACCCCCAATCAGATCAAGCATTCACAAGGGGAAGAAGACATTGAGTAGGTGAATCAAAGATGAAGGACTTCTAACCCAACAAAGCAAGGTCAACGTTCGACTCATGCTAGGAAGGATGAACATTCTAAGTAACAAAAGGATTGAGTATTCAACAAGGATTACATTCCAAGCCGTGCACATGACAAATATGTTAATGATAAGATCAAGAATCAGCATCATCATGACCTTAAGAGATGTAGCTAGAAGAGAGAACTTCACAAGAAACAAAGAAGAGGACAACATCATGTCAAGGAAATCAACTCTCAAGGATAGCATGGAGAAGACTTCACAAGGATGCAATAGAGGACTCACAACATCAAGATAGAGCAATGAAGAGGAGGACATTTCACAATTATCTTGAATTTCCTCAAGAAATCCAAGATTCAAGGCTAGTACACCATGGAGATATCCCTACATCAATACAAGGATCAAGGTCAAGACAGTCAAAGTGAAGGATTCCAAGGTTCAAAGGTGAGACACGTCATAAGGTGAATTCCCAAGTATGAAGAAGCAAAGGTGAAAGGATCAAATCAGATAAGGTGATGTGATTTGGGAATATCTCCCACTATCATCACATCCATCATGAAGCAATTGGAAATGTTGAGTATCGAGAGATATTGCTTAACCACAAACACTTGTGATGATCTACAAGGTGCAAGTTGAAGTGGCGACAACTCACCTTCATTCATCAATCAAGGTCAACATGTCCAAGTTCAATGAACCTATATATTCAAAGATGGAGAAAGTGACACATGTCACTACATCAAATATTGTTTATCTTACCTAACCTCGATTCCTATTAGTTAGAAATGTTGGACATGAATCCATTATAATGTAATTTTCTCATTGGCTGAGAAGAAGTTAGTTGTAACTAACCCTAATTAGGGCTTTATCTTGTAATCTTGACCAATAATTTGGATTTGATCCTAGCCATTCATTTGTAAAGGGAAGTCTATAAAAGGCTTTCTCTCCTCATTTGTAAGAGTTAAAAATTGATAGTTAGAAATTAGAAGTAGCAATGGAGTAGAGTAGGAGGAAAGGAGATTGTTGCCAAAATCTTGTTGCAAGAAACATAATACTTTCTATTAGAATAATATTGGCATATCTTATTATTTAATGGTCAATAATATATTTTTAGGTAGATTAGATTCTTTCTAATTTTGCTTTCAATTCTCGATAATTTCTTTAGTATACATTGACAATGTAATTGCCTCTATGTACATTTCATTCTTTCAATAATAATAAAGCAGTTACCATTGTAACATGGTATCAGAGCAAGAATTCTTAATTCATAAAAAAAAATTCATTCAAAGATTTTTGTTCAATTTTTTTGAAAATCTTTTCGCAAGCTTTCCTTGATTTTTTTCGAAGGCTTCAGTTTCCTTACATGTGGATCTGTGGACAGGTTTCAAAAATCCGTTTAGCCTGCATTTTCGAAGGTCGTGTTTTGTTCTGTGTTCACATGAGGGGTTTTTAGAGGAATTTCAACCGACTTTGCTGCCCGTGTTTTGTCTCTACAACCCACAACGGGTTCTGTATGCCTTTGTGTCGATTCATACAGGCAACGTGGGTTTGTTTGTCATGGCCTTCTTTTCTATCAAGTTGCTACACGAGAGGTCGTTGTATTTCGTGACGCAGGTCTGAGAGTCATGTATCAGAAAGCCACAACCATGTCTTCCTGCCGCACGAGCTCTCTTAGACACGCAACATGTTTTGTGAAAGACTTTTTCTCTTCTGTAAAACACACATGTTCTGTGTTGCGTTTTCAATTTCCTGGCCACGTTTTCTACTACACAGGTCTAATGGGGGTTTGACGGATTTTACTAAAGATTTTTTGAGTTCTTGCAGAGATTCTTCGACAGTTTTTTAACAAAATCGTGGGGTTTTTTTGCATTCCAACACCTAGGCTTTTGGGTTCGCACACCTTCTATTTTAAACATGTAAGGTTTTGGGTTTTTGCACCCCGACCTTAGAATTGGTTCCGTGTTATTCCTCGGGATTTGTGCCCAAACTCCATGCCAAGGTTTTTAGCGTATTTGTTTCTACTAATTTTGCCTTGTGGTCTGTGCTCCGTAGTGCTTTTTAGCATTTTGATCTGTGTAGGCTATTTCTTTGATCTAATTTTAAATCAGATACTTTTGTCTCGTTTTGTATGCCTTCCCAAGGCTGACCTCGATATTTGTGATGGAGTCTTTGACCAACATTATGTTTGAAGGTAGTCAAAAATTCAATGATCGTAACTACAACACCTAGAGGTAGAGAATGATGACGATTTTTGAGTATTGGTGCCTTAACTAGATTGTTCTAGGCAAGTCTACTCATCCTACAACAATGGGTCAAGATCAAGACAAATTTGATGAGTCGCTCTGTAGCACTTTTTAGCATTTTGATCTGTGTAGGCTATTTCTTTGATCTAATTTTAAATCAAATACTTTTGCCTCGTTTTCTATGCCTTCACAAGGTTGACCTCGGTATTTGTGATGGCGTCTTTGACCAACATTATGCTGGAAGGTAGTCAAAAATTCAATGGTCGTAACCACAACACCTAGAAGTAGAGAATGATGACGATCTTTGAGTATCGGTGCCTTGACTAGATTGTTCTGGGCAAGTCTAGTCATCCTACAACGATGGGTCAAGATCAAGACAAATTTGATGAGTGGAATCAGGAAGTTGTGATGCTCATTAAATTGTTGGTCATTGATGATCAACTACCTCAAGTACGCTCAAGCAAGATAGTTGTCGAAATCTAGGATTATTTGAAAAAACTACATGAAACGTCTGACAAGAGCCACGCATTCTTTCTCAAGAACATGCTTTTCTCAATCATGATGGATGAAGAGATGTCCCTGCAGGATCATCTCACAAAAATCAAGGATATTCATTATCAGTTGGAGGCAATTGGTCGAAAGATGGAGGAAGAGGACATGGTAGTCATCACTTTGAAGAGTCTATCAAAGTCTTATGAGCACTTTATTGAGACGCTCAACATTACTTCAACTAATGTTGACCTAAAGTTTCCTAATCTTTGCAACAAACTTTTGCAACAGGGTCGCTGAAAACAGCAGTTCGGTAGCAGTGCTAGTTCCTCCACAAAACAGGTCTTCACAACTAAATCCTCTACTAATGACAAAGGGAAAAGTCACTCCTCTCAACAGAAAGGCCCCAATCAGTCCCAAGACAGCTCCAAGAAGAACATTCAAGACAACTATTAACACAAGTATGGTTACATGAAGAAAGACTATCAACAATGCTTGGCTTCTAAACAGAAGAAGCAGGGAGGGTCTCAGTCAAAGGCCAATGTTGCAAAACACACTGAGCAGGAGATTGCCTTTTACGCCTTTATGGCTAAAAGACCTACAAATCATATTAAGTCCTCTACCTATTCAGGAGCTTCTCGACACTTCACTCATCAGAAGGATTGGTTCATAGAATACATGCCTTTCATTGATTCAGTGATCTTTGGAGGAGGAAAAGAGTATAGTGTTGTCAGCAAGGGCAACGTACAGATTCAATCTAGTGGGAGGAATTTAATTTTCCTCAATGTATACTATGTTCCAAGCATGGAACTCAACCTTCTCTCTATCAGTCAAATTATGAGACACTCTCCTCGTCTTGATGTGGTATTCGGTTCGCACAAATGCAGTATTGTTGATCGAGAGACGCGCACTACAATTGTTGTGGGTATTGAGGATCATGGTCTTTATAGACTTGTTGACACTAGTGATTCTCAAGAGCACGCCATGGCAGCCAAAAGTTCTTCCATCAGCAATCTTTAGCATCAGCGATATGGACATCTAAGCATTCACCATCTCTCTCGACTAGTTTGGGAGGGTCTAGTTGTTGGCTTACCTGAGATTCAAACTCATAATCATGGAGTTTGTGGAGCTTGTCAGGCCAGAAAGCAGCATCGGACTACATTTTCGGATGGTGATACTTGGCAAGCTTCCAAGGTATTACAATTGGTTCATGCTAATATTTGTGGACCAATGAACACTCCTTCAGTTACCGGGTCCAGGTATTTTGTGTTATCTGTTGATGATTTTAGTTGCAAAATGTGGGTGTATTTTCTTAAACAAAAATCAGAGGTGTTTAGCATGTTTCAGAAGTAAGGCCTTAGTAGAAAAAGAGTCTGGTCAACAAATAATAACTCTTAGATCAGACAATGGGGGGGAATTTTGTTCTTCTGATTTCTCCAACTTTTGTGCACATCATGGCATCAAGCGCCAGCTTACCACGCCATACACCACTCAGCAGAACGGTGTTGTTGAGCGAAGAAACCACACAATCACCAAAATGGCTCGGTCTATGTTGGAACATAGAAGTGTACCAAAGAAATTTTGGGCAGAAGCAGTATACACTGTTGTCTATCTTTTGGACCAATCTCCAACAAGGTCCGTGAAGAAGAAGACTCCAGAGGAAACCTGGTCTAGCAGGAAGCCCAAAATCAATCACCTGGAAGACTTTGACTCTACAACTTATGTTTGGATTCCAAATGCTAAGCATACAAAACTTGATTCCAAGAGTCAAACACTCATGTTCACAGGATACAATGAAAACCACAAAGCATATCGATTGATTGATGTAGACACTAATTGTCTCATATTCAGTCGAGATGTTGTCTTTGATGAAAAATGAGGGCCCTTTCATCTCTCTTCTCCTATTTTGTGCCCTGAGGATCAACATCTGCAGGCTAAGGATTTGGGTGTTCGTCTTCCCTTAGGTCCACCTGACGGGAGGGATTCAACAAACTCTGACTCTGAAGTTGTGGAGTCTCCCAAGAGTGTTATTGCACCACCAGACTTTCCTCAAGAAAATGTTGATCTTCATCCTAATGAACATGTTCCAGCCATTCCTAAATCAGATGTTGGTACTTCTACTCTCGGACCTAAATGGTGGGCCAAGACCATAGGTGATACTCATGATGATGAGCTCATTGAGGGTAGATCAGCTAGAAATAAGAGCAAACAGCAACATACAGTTAATTTTTCTCTCATGGACAACATTCACAATGTTTATGAGCCTCAGACATATGCAGAGGCTAAAGGTATAGCTGAGTGGGAACAAGCTATAGAAGTTGTTGTTCACCAAAAGTGATAACCCAAGAACACCTGCAAATCTTTCTATGAAATGGCCAATTTCAGTCTATGAAACACATAAGGGCTTGGACAACATAACATAGGACCCTAATTGATCCTCCTGCACTTCAGATTCTGCTAGACCTAGGGGGGGACACCCTTTTGATGCACTAAATACAACAATTACAGACACATAACTGCATCAACACTAAGCAGATAGATCATTTCACAAGCTCAACAGATTAGGAAACATTACAGATTGGCTAGATCTGTACAAACAATAGGATGAAACAGAGGTTGGAAAGAATGGAACACAAACACCCCTAAACATGAAGGGAAATTAGATTTATCTTTTAAAATGTTGATTTGAAACCATCTCCAAATCTGTCAAAGACCAATGCCTTGTTCATTGGGCAACAGAGTCACACACACAAAACTACAAAATGTTAATCACAGCTACAAATTGGTTTTCCTTACAACATATCCCTGCATTAATACCTTATACTAATGCATTACTCAATCCATTCATAAAATTATCGGATCTGGGACACATTCCATTGTTTATGACTGATTATAGAATTTAAACTCTTCATTGAAGAATGCCTACAAACAATCATACAATCTCCTTGAGATGACAAATTATAAGCCTCCTTGAGGATTCAATTCATAACAATTAAATGCATACACAGAGACAATATCATGGGAAATTTACTCATGCCTGACACAAGCAAGACCTGCAACTAGAAAACAATCTGTCATCCTGCAATGTAGCCTCTATATCTTGAATAGATCCATAGAACTTACAAGTTTGGGTCAAGAATTTCAGAAAATGAAAGCCATGAAAACTGGAGCACTTCCTCACAGAATTATGGAACCCTTACAACTGAGAAGAATTTGGAATAAGAAGGGAGAGGGAACCAAATCAAATCTGCAACTGAATTGCCAAGTGTCTCCTCTCTAACTGAATTTTGTTCCCGTGGAAACTGCTTCCAAAATATCCCACATTTGTCAAAATTAACCTCATAATTGGATTCCTCACTCCAAGAGCTTTCCGGCAATATATAACACTTTATATTTTGGCCAAAACTGAGACCCTGGGCGAATTAATTCCCATTTGTGCCCAGTCATTTAAATTTTTGAATTATTTGATATAGTTTAAACTATATCATTTACAATTTTAATTTTGATTTTTGCTTTGAATGTGCTCTGACGCCTTGCGACGTGGCGGCCTCCGATTGGTCGATGGGATTAACTGGGTGCCACCTGGGACGACACCTCATCACCGCCATGTCCTCCGCTCTGTCACTGCCACTTGGCCGCCACATGTACACCACCTCAGCGCCACATCATCGCCACCTAGGTGCCACCTCATCGCCACCTCATCGGGACCCGCCTGCTGGACATCTAACTATACCCGCCAACTGGCTTTCGCAACTTCGCAGGGTGTATCTCGCGTGCATCTTCCTTTCGCGAAACAGCACGAACTGTTGATCTCCTCGGACTTGCTCACTCGTTAAGCCGACCTTTCTCTACAAAATTTTGCTTGTTTGCCTCGGGAAGCATGCCTACGTGGGGTCCACCTGGTCGTCGCTCAGTCACCTCCTCCATCGCCTCGGGATCCGTGCTCACGCGTGGGCCCACCTTGGGCGCCCATAGGCACCGTCCGTCAAAAGCCTTTATGGCTTAGACATATTACTACTGTGGAGCTTTATATTTAAATATCAAAAAAGTTCATTTCCCAGCCAATGTGGGATTAAGGCTTATGCCTGGGACTGCAAATTTGAAGCTTCTCTGCAACTTTAATGGCGATTTCTTTGCATTTGCTTGGAGTTTATAACGCCTCTTTACACCACCACAGAGAGGATGCTAGCTAAAAACGATGGGGAGTGGGCTTTACAACAGCTAAGTACATTTTCTTCAAGTTTTTGCTGCTGGTAAATGCATTTGGCTGAAAGTTTTATATGCCTTTTCCCATGTCATGTTACGCAGGGAGAACTGGGAGGCATTTACTATTGTATTTGCTAAGAAAGTTTCAGCAGACTTCCCTCTTGCCCATTTACATCCACACAAAGGAGAGGATGCACTGCTGTTGCATCTGCTGAAACTTCAATTTAAACCCCTCTTTTATCAGCTATGTGCCAAGCCAAACATTAAGTTAATTTTCAACACTGTTGTTAGATGTATTTGGTCTGAATTTTATATGCTGCCCCCTACCACCATGCCACGTGAAGCTAATTTCAATTTGCACTTGCTGCAAGTTTCATGTGGCCTCCAAAAATTCTTTACGAAGGGAAGACTGGCAAAAACGATGGAGTCTGGGTTACAAATTTCTGTTGTTGCCTTTGCTTTGGTCAAATGCTGCTCTCCGAAACTCCATGCAAAGGGGAAGATGGCTATTTGTATTTGCTGAAAACTTTAATCACTTGCCACATTCCACTTCATTCCACGCATGAGGAAGAGATTTCACTATGGTTGCTAAAGCTTCTAACAGTCTTCTTGCTGCAACACGTGGGGGCTTTGATTGTTGTTTGCACTTGGCTTGGAGGCTTCTACAGCCTTAAATTCCACTCCACGTGAAGGGAGGATGTTTGACATTTACATTAGCAAAGAGTTTCTTGAAAAGCTTGCTCACCAAACACCACACAGGCTGACATTTCGACTTGGCAATGTGCATTTTGAATGTTACCATGCTTTGAACAGCTTGCTTAGAGAGTTAAAATTTGGTGTAATGCCATATAAAGAGGGAAGACCATGCCATGCCGAGGAAATTTGGCTTCATGCCGAATGCATACACTTGGAACCTTCTTAAAACACTCAACTTTCTTTTACCAGTCACCCCAATCTATTTCGCGATCTGTTCCAGCTACCAAAATACATTTGGCTGAATGTTTCAACAGACCTTTTCAAAACACATTCCATTTACTTTGCTCTCACATGCCAATTGCATTATAAGAAATACTTGGCTTAATAAAACCAAACATTCCTTCCTCCAACTAAAAATATTTCGCCATAAAATTAATGCACAGCCATGAGCCAGGTCGGGCCCCAAAGTGGGTCCGACTAAAAAAATTTTTGTTTTCAGACAACTGACCTCTGGAATACCTTAGGAACCTCAAACATACTTTTGGAATCGATCGGCACCATTTTCAGATCACCAAACTGCATTTTACAACTTTCAGGCAATTACGCCAAATTTTCGCATTTAATCGCGAAGACGTAATTTTCAAGTCGGTCAAAACACCTTTCTGGATCTCGCCATCTGACAATCGTGTACTCTGATATGCAAGCATGAAATCTACAAAACGGTTTCTCAAGACGAGTCCCGAGAAAAGAGATATTAATTTTCGAAAATGCCCAACTGGCTTTGTCGACATTGCGGCCCTGATGAAGTCAATGTCCTGGCAACACATGACGCCTTTCTCAAAAATACCAAATGACCTCCGTAGGCCCTCAAATTTGAAACATAGGTACCTTTAAGTACATATTAAAACTTTGAATTATCAATTCGACCAAAAGACCGACAGGATGCAAACAGTGCACTCACAAAAATAGCTACATTAACTGATATATCACTAAAAGTGCAGAAGGCTGAAAATGATAGCTAAATGAACCCTTTTGAAAACTGATCAAACGGATTGGTAGAGGCTTGAATTTTGAAACGTAGCTCATCATTTATACCAGTAATAACCGGAGCAAACATTATGTCGTGACGCTTAATAAGGCAACTTTTACACTTGTGCGAAACAGGGCTCCGACTAGCTGTCGAAACAGGGACTAATCAAACCACACAAACTGCAAACGGATTCGGCTTTGAAAACTGAGCAAATGGATTCGTCAAGACCTGAAATTTTGCAGGCTGACTCACATTAATGCATACAGTTGAATCCATTTTGAATTTCTCCATGACGATCAACAAGGCAAAAGGTATAATCGCTCAAAGTAGGCTACTCAATAAAATCTGCATTTGTGCCCAAAATGCACTTCCAGCTCACCCCTCGAAATGGGTACCTCATAAACTTATCCAAATTGAATTTTGAAAGTTGCACATCACTGAATAGGCCAAATGAAAGGTGTGGGACATGAATCCCGAGCCTTACCCTCTGAAAATCAACTGGCTCCACTTTCCCTCTCTCAAACTAAGCCATTCAAACTAACTCATTTAGGTACTTTTCTGACATGCAGAGAAAAATTTTGAAATGGGCCTATAAACGTTACTCAATTTTAAATAGTCCCAACAGAAGCTAAACACCGTAGTCTTCTGAAGAACAACACTTGAGTCCTGTCTATCTTCCACCAGGGAAGAAGCCCATTAGCTACAATTGGGTGTATAAGGTCAAGCATAAGGCTAATGGAACCCTTGATAAGTACAAGGCTCAGCTAGTTGCTAGAGGGTTCTAACAAAAAGAAGGCATTGACTATAAGGAGACTTTTGCTCCTATAGCCAAAATGAGTACAATTCGGCTCATCCTTGCCATGTCAGCCTAGTTTGGTTGGAAAGTCGATCAAATGGATGTCAAGAGTGCATTCCTCAATGGTGAGTTGCAAGAAGAAGTCTATATGATGCAGCCTCCTGGTTTTAAGGTTGCCGGTCAGCGAAACACATTCAGAGGTCAGCGAATTATATATAAAGGACAGCGAACCTCATTCAAAGGGTAGCGAACTTCCTTGAGGCAGCAAATATCTTCTCTTGATCTGCAAATGGTGTCCTTGATCAGCATTCAAGTATATTGCAGATAAGTCCTTACATTGTTGTGTGTGCCCTAGCTTGGATACCTTGTACTATTGTGCATATCCTGCTGATCTGAGTACTTCAAGTGTTGAAGCAGATTTGTAAAAGACTCATACTGACTTGTCTAATTAAAGATCTGAGATTAATTGCTGGGTTTTTCACCTCCAAGAGGGAGGCTTTCCTAGGGTATTTGGGTGTTCTTAGTGTTCCTTGTTTTGATTTTCTGCCATTGCTATCTGTCTGATCTAATATTAACAGCCATCCCCTAAAAAATGGCCCAAAAGTACCCCATACCAGAAACACATCCAGTCGAACCCTACCGTCCCCGTCCCCAAAACTCCATGGAACATAGAAAGACATTAATTTTTTTATTAAAATTTGTAAACTTTGGCCAATATATTTAGTTTTAAATTAAAAAATTGCCTTAATACATTTCAAAATATTACTAGTTGATGAATCTAATTTTTAAAAGTATAGTCCAATTTTATCAATTTGTCCAAAAAAAGGGCCCATAATCCAATCTCTACTTTGAGTATTTAGAAGCCTAATTGAAACCAGGGAATTGCATAATACTGGTAATGGGACAGGTGACCGGTGATAAGAAGATTGCGACTCGATCCCCCTTGTTGCAATAAGATGGCCCATTATTCTAATGGGCATGTGCTATGTGATGAGGTTGTGTTAAACCGTAATAAAGTTGATTTAGCATGACCCACAGTAACAAAACACCTCCAAATAAGGGGGTGTTGAATCAACTCTATAGTCTCAAATGAGAACATTTTGGCACACACATTTTAAATTGGTGGGCCGAGCTCAGAGGACTCATATGCTAAATAAGGTTTGATAGAAAAGGGTTCTCTAAGAATTTTAATAATATGCAAGATAAGATTTCCAGAGGGGTTTACTAGGGTTTCCCTAATGGAGTACTCGATTTTGAGACCCTAGCCCAAAAAGGGTCTATCAATCATTGCACAACCCAATACCTAGCTGAGAACAATAAGTACATGTATACACAACAAAAGCACATCATAAAATGGGTTGCATCCTTTAATTATGTTAACAGATGGAAATATAATGACAACCAATCTAAAGCGAAGGCAAAAGATTGCTGAGGACGTTATGCATTGAAAATATGGCTTATGATGTCGTACCTTGTATATTTTGAGAAGCTGCTGCTTTGAGTTTGCTCTTCTCCTCTTGGCAGCATTCTGTTGCGGGTATCATCTTTGCATTCTTGTTATTGTATTGACGCAATGTTGTAAATCTTATCCGTCTGTGTGTTTGGCTGAGAGCAGAACACAAGCTTAAATACCGAGTTAACTCTAATATTTTCGTCATAATTCTACAGTGTTGTTATCTGCAATTGATATTGACTGTTGTTGCAACTCACAGCTGAAAATTCTCAACAGTTACATTGTCTGATATTAACTTCTTAAATTGCACAATGGTAGGAAGATGTATGTAAATACTGTAACTATTCAAAAATGAACAAAACCTCAACAGCCACTATAAAAAGCTGTAAACTTAAAAACGAAGGATAATGTTTATATAGAAGGTTTATTCGTGGTCCCGGACGACCTCCGAAATTGAGGTTTCGTCCTCACACATGGTAATAATGCTCCATAACTTGCACTTCTTCGCCTGTGTTTTATGCGGCTTGCATCTATATGTTGTAAGGCTTAGCCAAGCTTGTGATTAGAACTCTTTCTTGCAAGGGGAGAGGGTCCAATAGTTGGGCACCTTCTAGGTAATGTGAAGTATGATGTGAGATGAAGATCAATTTTTTATATGTTTTGATGGGGTGGACATAAATATCTTTTATTTAGAATTGTTTAATTCAATAGCTATATGTAGGATTATGTGGAGAGGAGGCCCTATTATGTAAGTTGAACTCACACCCTCACACTCAAACTTTGATACCAAACTATGAGGGTTGATTGGTTCAAAAAAATATGATGGCAAACAGATTACAACAACAATCAAATGCAAACTTGTTTCTATTGCAATGGCAACAGTAATTTAGAATGGGAAATAGTAAATAGCCAATGTGATAGGAACTACAGGGACTCCAAAGCAAAGTAATACTCAATACATTTATGTGTGCCAAGAAGTCAACTAATGAACAGATAACAAACTCCCTAAAGCTTATTTTATTTATGCAATATAGGATGCAACGGTCACAAAGTATTGGTTATAATCTTATCCAACATTGTTGATCAAAAGCTTCACTCATTTCCTTGTGTATGACATGTCTTCTCTACCTAATTTGCATTCAAGGGGTCTTCTCCTTGGCAACTCAAAATGCTCTCTTTTCCCCTCAACCAATGACAAATAGTCTCCCTCTCTCCTCCTTCCTTCAGGAATAAAATACCTAGCCCTTCCAAAGCACAAACCCCCACTTTCCTTTTCTCTTCTCAATAGCCTGACTCCCTCAAAACCCAATCAATCTTCTTTAAGTTGTTTATGCCTTCCTACACTATTACACACTCATTTTATCATGAGAATTCCCAATGTCCATAATTGAATCTTCACAACTACATTCGATAAACGAAAAATAATTGGAGGTAAGAGATCCTTCGGCATCAAACACAGATTCCCTAATCAAGCAAACATGAAAACCCCTAATGATCTGATGCTCCTACATCAAGGCTCCCCTGGAAATGAAAGAAATCACGTGCTCCTACACATGAGGCCATGAATGGAATGACACAATAACTTTTTGTTGAGAGAGTCTCTCTCTTTGACCCCTTAGGTATGCAAAAGTGATTACCATCTTGCCACATAGAAATAATCTATGGTCCTTGATTTTTGTTAAGAGGACTACTATAAACTTCATAAGCCTCCTTGAAATCAAAGGCATTTGTAGTTTCCACCCTTGACTTGACTTGTTTTGATTAGAGTTAACTTTTATGATGATTTGGATGATGATTATTCATGTGTGTTAGTTACGCATTTTGATGATAGACATTATTGGGCATATGCTATTTTGGATTACTTATACAATGTTGATACTATCATTATTGATCATGTGATTGGATGGATACTATATGCTTACTATGTGATAGATTATATTGATCTTGGATTTGATATTGATTATGATTACACTAACCATATTTCATGATTACATTTGATGAGATGCTTATGAGATGTGTTCGACTGTCTTCGTGATAGAGACAATTCCACATCACTCATTGTGAGTGGGATGTGTCATTGTGATTCTCTATCACTTGCCTATTATGATATATATGTATATGTTGTATTATCATTTTGTGGTTGCAGGACCTTGCAGGTACCAGACATCAATTCCACCTGGCTTCACAGGTCTGAACGCGTCTTTAATTCCAATGGCTTATGTGGTTCAAAGATTACATGAGTTCCCTTCACATACTCTAGGTCTAAGATTGTCACTAGGCACAATTTGTCATGTTAGTTGTCAGCTTGGCTCTTTCAGTTTGTGAGTATAGTTGATCTATTTGGCTATGTGGTTATTTTTGTTGTGGTTGACTATTTGATTATTTGATGTGTGATTTAATAGTTAGTAATATTTATTTTGATTATTTAATTTTATCTATTTGAGCATTTGATTATTTGATTTATGGTTTTTAGAATTATAGTATCTATTTAATTAATAATTTTGTAAGGATTATTTAAGAAATGTTTAATATTTTATAGGTTTGAGTATTTAACTATTTAGTGTCTGATATATTTAATTGTGTTCTTCCCTTGTGATTATTTAATTAAATTAATTATAGCCTATGGTGGATTAAATATTATTTCCTAAGTAGACTATAGTTTGTGCATTAATATTTATATAGTGGAATAATAATATACTTGGAATATAAAAATAAATTAATCCCACTTATATCTTATATTAAATTTTCATTTTCCTCACCTACCCTATTCTCCCATAGGTGAATTTTGAATGGGCAAATGATTTTGAAAACTATAGGGTAGGGGAAAAATATTCTAAAAAGGAATAATCCTATTGGTTGGAGAATTAGGGTTTCTAGAGCTTTTCATGTTTTAATGGAATGCCTGCGACTGTTCACGGGTTCCATTCTTTTGGCTTGAATTCTTGGAGGCTTGTTTGGGCTTAGATTTGGTAGGAATTTGGCTTAGAGTGGGATTGCAGAAGCTTGTGGGTTCTCCTTCAGCTACAAACCATCACACAGGTTGCAGGTTGGAGGCCTCTCCATTGGTTTCTTGTTTTGCTTTCCAAGTTCTGAAACTTGCTTGCTTCATGTTTGATTTGTTTGGGGAAAAAGGATTTGGTTTATCCATTCTCTTTAGTCTTGTTATATTCGGAATGGGAAGCCATGGGATTCTAGATTCTTTTGCTTGCCTTATAGTTTTGGAAATAATGCTTCATGTGCATTGTTGTGAATGTTCGACATGGGGAATGTCTTGCAGATTTTGTATGTCTTTGTATGAATTATATTAATAGATTTCTATTTTTTATTAAGGAGATTTTATTCTGGTAGATGAGTTCTTATGGAGATTGTGAATCTGGGAAAGAGGAGAACCTTTGTGAGCCCCCAATCTGGCTCCGTTGTAGGGGAGACTCACAGAACTTTTTCCCTTCTCATTTTCACTCATCCTCTTATGTATGGATGTTATTTGCTATGTAGAATATCTTTTTAAATGTATTTGACTCATATATTATCCTTGTTATGTTTTAGATTCAAGGTTGTTGAGTATTGTCTTAGTTTTGACTGTGTTGGAGATGTTCTTCCTCCAACAGACTACATTATATTTTCAATTGGAGTTCCTTGGGTGAATTTTATTATTTTATTTTGTTCACATATCCTTAAAGTTAATTTTGTGCCGATTCCAACGAGCATAAATACATCATATTTGGCTCATTATGTTTCGAGCAGTTTTGATCCCGCACTTTAGCAGTTTTTTGCAAATTTTACACTGTTTTTCCTATGCACTAAAAGAATCGCCATATGTGCTAAAAGATCACGCATATGCGCTAAATGATCAGTAATATGCACCACTTCAGAGAATGTATGCGCCATTTTGTGTATTTTTAGGGTTTTGTCCAATTTGAAGTCTGTTTGATGTTAGTTGGATTTTGGGTCGTACCAGAGGCTTTTTTAGGGCATTTATGATGTTGTCTAATGCTGATTTATGATTGATGATGTCTTCATATGATTTATTTGTGATTTTTGTATGCATTTTATGCCATTTGAGTTGTTTGTGCTTCCTCTCTTGTTTATGCACCAAGAGAGAGATTAAGATTCTTGTGATTTTGCGCCAGCAAGTGAATTGGCCTTGCTGAGACTATTTGATGACTCATTTCAAATTTGTATGGCTTTTCTTATGGCCCTTATGATGTTTTTTTTGCCAAGAGGCTCACTGGTTTTGGTTCTCATGTGTGACCTTTCACATGTTTCATGCTTATGAGATGAGATTGTTGGTTGCATATGGATTGTTTATGATTTCAAATTCATGTATGTTCTTAGTTTTGATTATGGTTTTGGAGCCTCTTGTGATTATTATTGTTTGGATCCATGTTAGGGGGAGTGGGCTTCCTTGTGATGACCAGGGTCACGAGAGATAGGCTTGCATGAGGTTCATTGTAAAGATGCATGAAGTCTAGACCACCAGGGCACATTGGAGTTTACCTTGATTTATAAATAAGTGATAACCTGATTATTGATGGGTTGGGTAGCTAGATTCATTAATAAGATAATAAATTGATTTGAGCCTCATGAATTAGTCCCAGGGAGGATGTTTTAGGATAAGCATGAGAAGGCCGTGAAGACGGTAAGCTAATCTCCCTTAGTCTCTCATAGGTTGAGATGGCTCTACGTGTCCATCAGGCTAGTGCCTTATGTTATTATATTTTTGAGGATGGCATGTGATGACACTCCACTCCTGCATGTGTCCCCCTTGATGATTTATGATTATGCCTTATTGGATGCATTTATGCCTTGTTGAGTTGTACGCCTCTGGGAGTTTATTCTTGTTGTATTGTGTGGGTTCTTGCATGAGAGTCCTTGTGAGGTTAGTTTATTTGGTTATAGGTGCCAGCTTAGGTTTAGAGTGTGTGTTGGGACCTTTTGTCATCTCCTAGCACGGGGGGTGGTTCCTTTGGTTCCACATGGTCAGGTGGTTGGTACTTTTTAGCTATTGGGATGTTCTCTTGGATTCTTCATGCGTGGATGCGGATTCTCCTTCCTAATGGATTATGGATGTTCCTTGTAGTAGATTTATGTAAAGAATGTGATGGAATGCATGTATGTAGTATCGTGTATGTGGTAGATGGAATCATCTAAAAGGAAGAGTTATGTCCATGATGTATTGTTATTGTAGTCACATAAATCTGTCCAATTTAATTAAATGAATATTTGTTATTTATTTGATTAAAAACCCACTAGCTACCAGTTAATTAAATTAATATTTAATTAATTCTTCAAACATTCTCCTATTAATTAAATAAATTATTCAATTTATTTTAATTAATTCATTAAACCAAATTCACAATTAATTAAATGAATAAATTCTATTTGTTCAATTTAATCTCATTTCTTCTTTTAAATAAATTAAATAAAACATTTATTTAAATCAAGAATCCCCCCCCCCCCCCCCAACTTGCATTTTCCTACAAATGCAAGTTGCAACCACAAGTTGAAATTAATTAATTTTATTTTAATTAAAATGATATTTTTCCCTCACCCACCAAATCCACTTGCACTCCTAAACCCCCTTCTAGATTCTTCTAAACCCTTCCTAATTAACTTAATCCATCCCCTAATTATTGTCACATTCCTAAGCAACTTGGAGTCACTTCTCAAAGACTTCAAAGTCTTTGAAAAGCATTTAATGCTTTGTGTGTTCAACAATTTAACCTCTAAAAGTCTTCTAAACCACTTATGGCTCTTACATGACCATTTATGGTTAACTCCTAACTCAACCCTCATGTGACTCATGTGTCTCCTCAAGCATTTATTGCTTTGACCATGGTTATCCCTTTTACCTTTGCACAAGAGTTTATCCATTGGATAAAAGATTTATTCTTTGAATAAAGAATTTATTCACTCAAATCAACCTTGACCTTAACTCCCAAGTTAACTCTCAGGTCATGTCAAGCATTTAATGCTTATTCCCTCTCCTCTCAACCCCTCTCATGTTGACACTTGTCATCCTGGGATTGGGTTGAAAGTCCTCACATGGATTGAATATCATTCAATCCTGACCCTTGTTGAAATTTCTCAATCTCAACCATCCATTGCTCCATTTTTCCTATAAATAGAGCCCATTTCTTCATAATCCAGATCCTGAAAACTTGTATGCATTTAATCTATAGTGAATTTTAGAGAGAGCATTTAGTATAAATCACATATATTGTCATTTTGGACTAAAATAAATCTTAGTTCATTTCATAATATGTCTAATTAGTTTGTTTTACACTTGCATAGCATAGTTAAAACATTTCAATCTTGAACCTCCATAAGCATCCATAGTGCAAAAAGCTACTGAGAGCTACACTAATTTGGAACTTGGAGAGGAGAGGAATAAAGGAGGAGCTAAGAGCATGTTAAAAGGCATTTGGAGATGTCTTGTGGTATTTACTTCCATAGTTAGATCCTTTATCATGTTTTTAGTTTCTCTTTTGATATGCCTGCTTAGAATAGTTTTTGGTTGATTAACACTAATAGTTTCTTGTGTTTTTGTGTGTTATACGACCACAGGCTTTAATATAACACTTGTCCATTTTGCAGAGCATCATTTGGTGAACCCGACGTGAATCAAGCACCCAACAACATTTTTTGTTTACAAAACTAACTTTTTGTCTGTTTAGCTTGACACACAGGTCGCACTTTGGCGCTTTTGCTCGCGTTTTAGTGCTATTGCAATTTGACATTTTAGCGCTATTGTTCTTAGAATGGCACTATTGTCTCAAATTTGGCGCTATTGCCAATAGTATAGTGTTTTTGCTTATTAACTAGTGCTTTTGTTCATACTTTTAGCGCTCTTGTATTGTTGTTTACATATTGTCATTTAGCGCCTTTGTATATACTTTAGTGTGTTTGTGTTAAGTAGCACTTTTGTTTTTACATAGAGTAGCGCTATTGTAATAGAATGTTGTAAAAGAAAGGCTTTGTAACCAATAATATTATTATTTAGGCTTGTGGAAGCCCACCATATTTTTAGATTTTTCTAACTGTTCATTTTGTGTGCAGGTCTTAAACTAACCCCTTTTTGTTACTAAAAATAAAAAACACTTCTTTTGGTGCTTTTAAAATCAACAAAAACAAATTTTTGTTTACTTGCAAGTTAGGATTCAAATTTTCATTTGGTGCTTTTAAAATCAACAAAACAAATTTGCTTTCATTGCAAGTTAGGGATACACTCCATTTTGGTGCTTAAAACAAGACAAGACAAATTTTATTTCTTGCATCAAGCTAAAACTCACAATCCACACTTCATTTTTGTGCAAGTTAAAAAAGAATCCCAAATTTGTCAAAGTTGTTCTCAAAATGATTTACTTCATGCATACGTGTTTCAATTTCAGTTGACCAAGATTTTCAATTCCTAGTTACTCAAACATATTGCCTTTGAAATTAAAAAGAACATCATGGTTGTTGGAGCAACATCTCCAATTAGATAGAACATCATTGCAATGAAAATTTAAAAAGAACAAGTGTATTTTGTGTTTGGCACACTTGTGCAAAAAAGTTTGTCGAGTGGTCCCACTTCTAACACATACTATCCTCTCCCTTGGCTTTCGTGGTCCTAGGTGCAAGAGAACAGTGTTAGTAACACTCAAGTTTTATCTTTTTAAGAGAGGCCTGCTAAGAGACACATCACTCTTGGGAACGACCTCGCGTGGTAAATCCTTCGAGCTGCTATAAAAATCAGGTGAGAGCGAAAGTTATAGCCTTGGGTATAGTTGTTCCTATAGTGTAACTTGCCGAAAGGACAAATGGGCCCCACCACAAGTTACAAGGCTCTTAAATGAGTCACTGCAAAATGAACTTATGTCCAAAAACATCAAAAATTGCTAAACACCTTTAAGTAGTAGCCCACTCGTTCTATTGATTGAGGATATTTGTGATAAATTCAGTGCAAGAGGATAGATGGTTTTGCTCCCAAGATACTCACCATGCATATTTCCTTGAGTAGAAACATAGCTTTTTGAAAAGTCACTTGTGGCTTGATGAAAGTGATGACTCCCCCATCATAGGGATCATCTATTTGTTATGCTCGTGTAAGACTTAGTATATCACATCCTTACTTGCCACGACGAGATTCATAAGGTATGTAGTACCAAAGTCGAAGAAATATCAAGATGTGGGCTGAAATTATCGCAACTAGCCATTTGACCTTAGGGATAAAAAGTGCTTGAAGTGTTTTCATTTTTTAGTCAAGACTAGTACAAATTGAGCCGACTTCAGGCTTTGAAAACACCTAAAATACATTTGGAAGAAAATGGTCATAAAAATCCAAGGATTGGGTTGATCTAGACCCACACTTGTGCCTTTTGAGGCAACATTCTTGTGTTTGTGTGCTTGCTTTGTTTTCTTATCAAAGAAACATCATAAAGAATCCAAAATCCAACACAAAGTAGTCATCCAACACACACATTTTCAAAAACACAAAAAGATCAAAAACAAAGAGCAACAATCAAAGTATCAAACTATATGACCATTCATCACATCTTTAGAAAGAAGAATCTTCATCAACACATCAACTTGAAGAAAAGACCATTGAACTCAAAGGCTCTTATCAAAAGGAGGAAATTCTTCTATCTTAATAGGCAAATCTTTATCTCTCATAGAACCTTTCTAAGTCGCATGTGTCTTTACCTTCAAGGGAAATCAAATGAATTTGATCCAGAATCATTAAACCACAGAGCTTTTACTCAATATAGAGCTTTGAGTTATCATCAAAATAAGGGAGGCAAGATCAACCTTGCCTTCTTTCCAGATATTTGTATCACATATAACTCGGCTAGGGAAGAACCAACAACCCCTGAACAAGAAGAGGAAGAGTTTGTTCCTTTTGTAACACAAAGTTTCTATTGAAGTTAAACATCTCATCCATTATCATATCCATATCTCATCAAATCCATTTCAAACTCTCAAAACATCAAAAAGGTTTTTTTTTCCTAAGTTTTATTTTGATATTGCTTGAATCAAACACAAACACATCACTTTTTAGAGTGTCTCTACATCTAGGATAAACTCATCCTAAGAGACATTTCTACGTAGGTTAAAACTAGTCTATGAGTGAATCCTCTCATTACTAGGTAGTTGAGTCTGTAACACATCTCAAATCTCTCTAAACCTTATCACGTCAAACTTTGTCAATCAAACACAATAAGCAATTTAGGAAAGAACTTTGGTAGCATCTACCTTTAGTGCTAGAGATCTGTATGCAAAACACTTCACCAAACATCAATCTTTCATTCCATCACCAACTCATCATCATTTTCATCAAACTTCAACAAAAACGTGTAAACAAAATGGCTCATACCAGATCCAGGTCTACACAACAAGAAATTGAAGAGGAAGAGGAGGAAAATATCAATGAATTCCAAGAAGCCCTTGGAGGAAACGTAAATGATGACAACCCAAGTACTCCTACTCCAACGACAATAGAAAGGGCACAACATAACCCTCTCTTTAATAGACTTTTTGATGAAATACTTAGGAGCAATGCGGATGCTCACTTTTTAAGACTTGCTCAAGGGGGGGCTAAACTACCCTCTGACTTTGACGTTGCACAACTTAGACAAGCATCAAAATGCCAAAGTCATAATGAGGATGAAAGAGGTTGAGATCACATCAGATATAACCTTCATCAAGGTAATCCCCCACCTCCTCCTCCTCCAAATGAAATAGACATGTTGCGGCAACAAGTCGAGAATCTCACCCAACAACTTCGTAGTGGTGTAAAAACCAATCAATTTTCACTCAATGAAATTTGTCCCTATCCCTTTGATAGGAATCTTCATATGCCACCTTTTCCATGAGGGTTTGAAACACCCAAGTTTGAAAAGTATAGAGGAAAAGGAGATCCTTGTGATCATGTTAGAGAATTCCATTCAGCTTGCCTCGAAGTGGCATACGAGGACACGTACCTAATGCAACTTTTTCCCCAAAGCTTGGGAGGAACAACCACATCATGGTTTTCCCGATTACCCGATGGCATTAGGACCTTCGAAGAGCTAGTCCAAAAGTTCCTGACACATTACTCACCCAACATTGAAAGAGATATCACCATGGTTGATCTATGTAACACTAAACAAAAACCAAGTGAGCTATTTTCAGTCTTTATGCAATGATGGCGTCAAATGTCTAGCAGACGTTCTCTTCAGTTACCTGAACAAGAACTAGTGGAAATATTTATTTCCAACTATATGACGAAATGGAATTTCACCTAGATGTAAAAGACACGGACTCTTTCAATGACATGTTCACCAAAGGTCTAAAATGTGAGCGGGCTCTCATCAAAAAGGGGCTTATCAAAATATATAATGAACCAAAAGATGGCCCACGGCCATGCTTCAATAGTGACAAGCCTAACTTCTGGAATAAAAACAAAAACGTCGTCAACGATGAGGTTGTGGATGCAAGAACTATCAAAAGTGCACAACCTGTGGTATGATTTGTAGGACAGAACCCCCCGCCCAAGAATAACATAGTTGCTCCTCCAAATCAAGGCCGCAACACATCTCAAGAGGAACCCAAACAACGTCAACAAAATTTTAAACCTAAACGAACATATACTCCCTTAGGGGAACCCATCGAAACAGTGTTATGTCAGTTGGTTTCTCAAAATCTGGTTACCTTACCCAAAACATCAAATTATGAACCTCAAGTCAAACCTTCATGGTGGAGGGATACTGAACATTGCGATTTCCTTCAAGGGAAAGGGCATAAGACAAGCAATTGTCACAGATTGAAAGATCTTATTCAAGATCTTATTGACTGAGGTGAAATTGAAATTGAAGGACATGACCCAAAGACAACAAACAATGATCATCTCATGTTTAAAAATCCACTTCCATCACATGATCAAAGGGGTCCTTCCACTTCAGGGCAAAACACAGATACCACCAATTATACGCAAGCCACACATAATTACACTATGAATCACCTATATGATGGTAGTGAACAAATTGCAACTATTACCATCAAAAATCCCAGCTCCACTTGCAATGTTGTTACACGTCGCGACAAGATTATCATAAAAGTAGCTCCACAAGGCACCCCCTCTATCCCAAAGCAGTATAACCTTGTGGAACAGTTAGGCAAAATGCCCGCACTGATATCTATCTTAGAGCTATTGCACCTATCTCCATCCCATAAAACAATCTTGGATCAAGCTCTCCAAGAGGCGTCAGTCCCTACAAACCTACATATAGATAAGTTCCAAGCCATGGTTGGAAATCTAAGGTCATCTCCTTGTCTCACTTTCTCTGAAAGTGACAACTCATCCTTCCAGCAACCTCACAACGCCTCACTCCATATTGAAGGGTTTATCAACCAACATAGGATCAAGCGAGTCTTGATCGATAATGGAGCAGGCCTGAATATCTGTACACTACAATTGGTCATAGCATTGGGATGCGCAATTGAATCAATGGATCCCCGCAAGAAGATCACAATCAAAGCCTATGATGATGCAGAACGTTCATCCAAAGGAGTTGTGGTGCTACCAATCCGAGTGGGCCTTGTGGTGAAACACATCATCTATCAAGTTTTGGACCTTCCTCTGCCATACAATTTAATATTAGGAAGACCTTGGATACACGCCATGCAAGCCGTTCCATCCACCTACCATCAGTGTATCAAGTTCTTGCATAATGGTGTGGAAATCACAATCCTGGGCGATGCAAACCCCTTTACATATTGTCATAATATCAGTCATCAACCAGAGATTACCGTTCCCAACAATAGAGAAGCCATCTCCTCCACATCATACGTAAGTCCAACCTCTCTTTGCAGTTCAAACACCACTATACCCAAGCAAGAGAAGCTCAAGATGAAAATAGCAGAGGAAGGTCCTGGGGAATATAATCTCAGCCAACTATTTTGTGTTGGACAAATGCCTACTTCTCCTAGAACTCACGGTAAACCTCAACGATTACTTCAACAACCATTGATCAAACCAGCATGTACTTTGATGCCATTCATCCTTGGAAAGAGTCAAGAAGAAGAGAACAGAGATGAGGACTTAGCAGAATGGATCTATAAAGACCCAATCACTGCGAACATCCCACAAGCTAAGCTTCCCATAGATCAGTATGGCAAAAGCCTTCTCATTATGCAAAGGGACCTTGCAAGCAAGGAAGACATGAACCGCTGCAGCTAGAATTCAATCCCAAAGATAACACAGGACTAGGCTTTCAAAAAGAGATCTTTCCTAAACTCAGATTCAAAGGGAAACCTAACAAACCACTATATCAGCCTATTACAAAGAGGTTGCCTTTGGTTATATCAACAACACCACACACCACACCAACTACTCCATTAAGGCTAAAAATCCCAACAAAACCATCCACAACACTAGTCAACCCACCAATCAAACCAACAACCCCATCAACAGCAACAATAACATCAATAGCACCATTAGCAGCATCAACTGTATCAGAACCCACAACAGTATCAACACCACCGACAATTCCAGCAGAAGCAGCAGAGTCAACACTACCAATACTCCCCATATCGGATTTGTTGATCCCCATAATCCTTCCTGCAACACCGATCATTTCATCTACAAAGGTACATCAACCGATCACACCTGTAGTGTTTAACTCAAAGGATATCCCAGTATGGTATAGTAACTGGTTACTGGAAAGTGACTCAGAAACTGACTCACATGAGTGGGAATTTGATTCCATACAACTTAATACTTCAGATGAGGAAGACACATCACCACCTCCACCCCGCAAAGACATCCATGTTTATGGAGAAGCACAGAGAAAGACCTCTTGGGTTCCTGAGCTGGAAACTTCTACCACAGACCCTACATCACATCCTACGCCCGATTCTGACAGGGAGAGTACCATCAATGACCTTCACCATAACGTCTTAACCCTCACTGACACATCTAACGTACTTAACCTAATTGATGAGGTAATGCCCATTATCCATCCTGAACTCATCGAATGGAACCAACCTAATCCCCCATGTCTTAACCATTTCCAGAATGATGAGGTGATCATTGACTTTTTGGAACTACGGGATAACATACCAAGCGGGGATCACAAAGCTGGATTCGCCATTGAACTTAATAGCGCAACATACTTTAGGGTGGATGCCAAACCTTTCAACTGCAAAAATATAACAATAAAACATGGATCTTCCATTGAAAACCACACTATGGCACTGTTTGATCCCACAAAAGTAAAAAGAAAGAGTGTATCCAATGGTGAAAACCTCTCTGAGGCACCGGAGGATGAAAGGTTTGACATTCTCCCTTCTAGTACACAACAGGAATGATCGACAATTCTCATTGACAAAAGAATACAACGTGGGGACTCCTGAAACACCTCACCACATACATCTGGCATCTCTGTTAACTCCAGAGGAACAACCTAAGATTGTAGATTTCTTCCAGAAGCATCAGATCAACTTTGCATGGTCATACGTAGACATGCCTTGGCTTGATCCCGATTTAGTCATGCATCACCTCACTGTAGTAGAAGGAGCCAAACTTGTCAAGCAGAAGCTTCACAAGATGCATCCTCAGATTGCAGTACTAGTCAAAGCAGAACTTAAGAAACTCCTAGATGTTGGTTTTATCAGACCAATTGATTATGCAGATTGGATATCCAATATTGTGCCCGTCAGCAAACCAAATGGGGGCATCCGTATCTGTACTGACTTCAGAGATCTGAACAAGGTATGTCCTAAAGATGACTTCCCCCTGCCAAACATCGACATAATAGTGGACCTAACAGCATGACATGCCATGATTTCTCTCATGGATGGCTTTTTAGGGTACAACCAGATAAAGATCGCACTAGAGGATCAACATAAGACGACCTTCACATGTCCATGGGGAACATACTGCTAGAATGTAATGCCTTTTGGTCTAAAGAATGCAGGAGCGACCTATCAACAAGCAATGACCACCATCTTCCATGACATGATGCATACTATAATGGAAGATTATGTTGATGACTTACTAGCAAAATCACTCATAAGAGAAGGTCATTTGGACATATTAGAGCAACTCTTTGATAAACTAGAACAATATCATGTTCGACTCAACCCAAAGAAATGTGTCTTTGGAGTAACCTCAGGGAAGCTTCTAGGATACATTGTCTCAAGCAAAGGCATTGAGGTTGATCCTGCAAAGGTCAAAGCAATCATGGACATGCCACCTCCCAAAAATATCAACCAGCTAAGGACATTACAAGGGCGCCTACAATCCATCCGAAGATTCATTGTACAACTGGCAGATAAGTGTCACCCCTTTACACACTTGTTACACAAGAACATCCACTTTCAATGGGATACCAGATGCCAGCAAGCATTCCAGATGCTTAAAGACTATCTCATGAATACACCATTGTTGATCCCACCAGATCCAAGTAGACCTTTATTACTCTATATCTCAACAACAAATACAACATTAGGTATACTACTGGCACAACACAATGCAGAAGGGAAAGAGTGTGTTGTTTACTACATCTCTCACACACTGGTCGGCTATGAACTCAATTACACACCTATTGAACGAGCTTGCCTAGTAGTGATCTTGGTAGCCACTAAACTGAGGCACTACCTATTGACACATAAAGTACAACTAATTGCAAAGATTGATCCACTCAAATACTTACTCAGTAAAGCAGCATTGACAGGCCGCTTGGCCAAATGGATGATGATTCTAAGTGAATTTGACATCGAGTATGTGGACCATAAGGCTATCAAAGGAAAAGTTATTGCAGGTCAGTTGGCTGATGCACCACTCATAGGTGATCATCCCCTCATTTTGAATTTTCCAGATGAAGAGATATTCATGATCACAACAGGACAACCATGGAAACTATACTTTGATGGTTCATACACTAGGCATGGCTCGGGGGCAGGCATTCTGTTTATCACACCTCAAGGTGACAGCATCCCAAAGTCTTATAGGCTCACATTTCCATGTACAAACAACATAGCTGAATATGAGGCCTTGATCGCAGGACTCAGGCTAGCCATACAATGGAAGTTACAAGAACTACAAGTATATGGCGACTCCCAACTGGTCATTCGACAAGCAACAGATGAATATCAGACCAAGGATGACAAACTCATGCTGTACAAACAAATGGTGGACAAATTAAAAAGATCATTCACTACTATCACCTTTGAGCAGATACCCAAAGATCAGAATCGAGTAGCTGACACTATGGCGACCATTGCATCTCTCCTAGCTCTTCCACAGAATTCAACACGCTACGAGTTCTTGGTAGAATAGCTTTGGATTCCCACTTATGATATCCCCGAATCTAAGATGATATGTCACCTTATCGGTTCTGAATCCCCATGGTACGGTGAGTTCTACACTTACCTCCATGAGCACATACTTCCTCCTAACCAATCGAATAACCAACGTAAAACCTTCATTCGCCAAACCGCTCAATGTACCATTATTGCTAAAACCCTATACTGATGTAGCCTTGATGGTACTCTCCTTCGATGTGTAGAATAGGATGAGATAACAAAAGCCTTGGAAGTGGTACATGAAGGAATTTGTGGAACTCATGCAAGTAGTCCGTCACTAGCCAAGAAACTCCTACGCACTGGATATTACTGGCCATCCATGGAAAAAGACTCCTATTAATTTGTCATAAAGTGCAAGAAATGCCAAGTTCATGGAGACTTGATACATGCACCAGCATAGGAATTGCAACCAATCACAACACCATGGCCTTTTTGTCAATGGGGCCTTGACCTTGTGGGTAAAATCCATCTATCTTCATCCAACAACCACAAATTCATTATTACCGCTACCGAATACTTCACAAAGTGGATTGAAGCTATTCCACTTACCCAAGTCACCGGCAAGAAGATCGCCTCCTTCATCCTTAATTACATCATCTGCCGGTATGGTGTACCCACGTCCATCATCACAAATAATGACCTTCCATTAAAAAATCAAGATGTCCATGAGCTCTGTGAGAAGTTTCACATCCAACACCACTTTTCCACTCCCTATTACCCACAAGGCAATGGTCAGACCGAAGCATCAAACAAGAACATATTAAGAATCCTCAAGAAGACAGTCAATGATGTCAGTCGTGATTGGCACGTTCAATTGAATCCAACACTATGGGCATATCGAACTAGCATTCGAACCCTTATAGGCTCAACTCCCTACTCACTGGTTTATGGTGTAGAAGCTATCCTTCCTATTAAGGTCGAGATACCATCTCTATAGGTTTCCTTGCATAATCTTATAGATGATGAAGCATACAGGGTCTCATGTCTTTAGGACTTAGAGCTACTTGATGAGAAATGACAAGCTGCATACAATCACCTCAAAGCTTATCAGCAGCGCATGAGCAGAAGCTATAATAATCGAGTTAGACCTCATACATTTGAGGTAGGTGATCTTGTTCTTCGAGAAAATCCTCGTAACCAACCCAACCGAGAACATCAGGGAAAGTTTGAATCAAATTGGCTGGGTCCATATGTTATTACTATTGTATTTGGGTTTGGGGCATATCAGTTGGCTACTTCAGAAGGAGAACCGCTAGCAGATTCGGTGAACAACATGCACCTCAAACAATTTTATACATAAGGTGCATAGAGCATCAGGCTCCCATACATATCGACAAAACACCAAAAACATTCAGATAGATGACCTGAAGAAAATACAAAAACATCAAAATAGTAAAGAAAAATCATACATCCAAATGGTGAACAACCACTCCGATGGCACCTTGGGTAAGTGCGATGGTGAAAACCTGACAAACAGGTGCCACTCGTAAAGTTTATGGCTCCATTGTCTTTCAGGCTTGTTGCGATCACATTCATTACATACACACATCCATCCATCCAAACCATGGCTTGTTATTGATCTGCAATCAAGAAAATACTTCATGCGTCTTGCATCCCACTTTTTCATAGTCATGTCTAAAACTAGGGGCAATGCCCTTAACCTATTAATGGAAGTGGATTCTACATTACTTGTGATTCGTTGGGTTCTTCATTCAAAAACAATCATCACAATACCAAAAACATTGAAAAATTATCTCTAGAAAATACAAAAACATTCAAAACTATCTCTCAAAATTCAAAAACATAATAAAACATCAAAAATCAATCAAAAACATGGCAATGCCCTGTACATACATTTTTCAAAGCAGATACCAAACAAACATTGTGAAATACTCCAATGATGACTACTTATCAGATCAACCAAACAATCAACATCAAACATGCAAACTGTCTAAACAAGGATGCATCCTTCCTTACCAAAAACAAAGACAAAATGACATTTTCTTTGACAAAGAAAATTCTATTTAAGCTATCAAGTACTTGGTTGATTTGTTGGTTATTCATTCGTTTATATATATATCAAGTTCCTACAACATTATTTGTGTATCTTCTGCGAATTATTTCAATGAAGTTCTGGGGCATGTACTAATGGTGTCTACGTGGGAAGTTCACTAAGCTACGTGATCTTATGCGAAATACAGTCATAGATCACTACGACTTGCTGACTACAATGTATACCTCGACCATATGAGCATGAACCATTATCAAGGGTCCATATTCTTTATTCTTTATATATGTTGTTTTCTTACAAGTACAATGCTCCATTCTTGGTTCCTACTGCCTCATCCAAACTCGATATTGGTTTATCTCTTACTACGATATGAACTTGTCTCGGGATATGATCAGCAAAAGATCAAGGAGGACGTTCCAAGTCATGCATGAAAGGAGATAATCTTTGTCTATTCTGCAAGCAATACTCAGGTCAACTTGATCCATTATATCAAGTTGGTTGTATTAGCTTTCTATATCAAAATCCATGTAAGGAATACTCAGGTCATCTTGAATCATTATGTCAAGTTGCTTGTATTTTCTTACAACATTTTAAAGCTCAATGATGAAAAATAAAGCACTATGGATCGCCATTTCATCTCATCTGTATATATATTGCATTCCACCCATCCATACATTCGTAATAGCTGCATATCATGCATACATAGTCATAACAATGCATACTCTATTTTCCTCTTCTTCCATAGGAATGAGTCATAGGTCCTCCATTTCTTCTATCTAACTTCGAATCCCCCCCTCACCCTCCCTATCTTGATCATCAACATCATCCTAATCCCTTCATCTTTTCCCATCCAATCAATCAAGCCACGTTCATCACCATCCATCTCTAATAGGAGGGGTTGCATTTTCTATCCTAACTCATCCTATAAGCCAAGCAAGATACTCTGTCTGCATAAGTACATCGACTCACACACACCTAGACTCTCAACAAATACTCTGATCAAGTATCTTCAGGTCTCAACAGGTAATCGATCATGGTAATCCTAAAATACATCGGGCCTTTATCATAATGACCTAGTCTCAACGGGGCTGCCATGATTCTCCAAAACCATCCATCCCACACCCACACTATCAATTGATCAACCAAATCCAAACACAATCTAACAAACAATTACATCAATTGTCTACGTCTCAACGAGTATTTTGCTTCATATACCTTGACTTCATTGGGCAATTACATCAATTATCTAAGTCACATCAGGTCACTTTGATTCACTTACTTAGACTTTATCCTGTCCAAGCGACCAACTAACATCAACTATCACGCTTTGACTCGACTAGGGCAATTAAACTGATTGCCCCAGATTGTTCAACCAATTTTGATCCATTATATAGCATCACTCGAAAGCACAACCACCACATTTTCACTGTATCTCCTGCATGACCTCAGGGTGCTCACTAGCTTGTTGTTTCTCCATATTTACTCCTATTTCTTCCATTCTTTCACCGTCACTGCTAAAATCTTCTCTTCTACCACCCTGCCAATTTTCATTCTTTTTCGAGAGATCGCCCAATTTTTCACAATTTTTCGGCCCATCTCTCAAGGGGGCATACCACCCATTAAATTAACATTTTATGGGGCATATTTCTTCACACCTATTTTTCTTTCTTTGAAACGACGCGATAAACTGCACCATCTCACAGAGGGGCAAATGTAGTCACATAAATCTATCCAGTTTAATTAAATGAATATTTGCTATTTATTTGATTAAAAACCACTAGCTACCAGTTAATTAAATTAATATTTAATTAATTCATCTTCAAACATTCTCCTATTAATTAAATAAATTATTCAATTTATTTTAATTAATTCATTAAATCAAATTCACAATTAATTAAATGAATAAATTCTATTTATTCAATTTAAACCTCTTTCTTCTTTTAAATAAATTAAATAAAACATTTATTTAAATCAGAAATCCCCCCCACTTGCATTTTCCTACAAATGCAAGTTGCAACCACAAGTTGAAATAAATTAATTTTATTTTAATTAAAATCTTATTTTCCCTCACCCACCAAATCCATTTGCACTCCTGAACCCCCTTCTAGATTCTTCTAAACCCTTCCTAATTAACCTAATCCACCCCCTAATTATTGTCACATTCCTAAGCAACTTGGAGTCACTTCTCAAAGACTTCAAAGTCTTTGAAAAACATTTAATGCTTTGTGTGTTCAACAATTTAACCTCTAAAAGTCTTCTAAACCACTTATGGCTCTTACATGACCATTTATGGTTAACCCCTAACTCAACCCTCATGTGACTCATGTGTCTCCTCAAGCATTTATTGCTTTGACCATGGTTATCCCTTTTACCTTTGCACAAGAGTTTATCCATTGGATAAAAGCTTTATTCTTTGAATAAAGAATTTATTTACTCAACCCAACCTTGACCTTAACTCCCAAGTTAACTCTCAGGTCATGTCAAACATTTAATGCTTATTCCCTCTTCTCTCAACCCCTCTCATGTTGACAATTGTCATCCTGGGATTGGGTTGAAAGTCCTCACATGGATTGAATATCATTCAATCCTGACCCTTGTTGAGATTTCTCAATCTCAACCATCCATTGCTCCATTTTTCCTATAAATAGAGCCCATTTCTTCATAATCTAGATCCTGAAAACTTGTATGCATTTAATCTATAGTGAATTTTAGAGAGAGCATTTAGTATAAATCACATATATTGTCATTTTGGACTAAAATAAATCTTAGTTCATTTCATAATATGTCTAATTAGTTTGTTTTACACTAGCATAGCATGGTTAAAACATTTCAATCTTGAACCTCCATAAGCATCCATAGTGCAAAAAGTTGTTGAGAGCTACACTAATTTTGAACTTGGAGAGGAGAGGAATAAAGGAGAAGGAGCTAAGAGCATGTTAAAAGGAATTTGGAGATGTCTTGTGGTATTTAATTCCATAGTTAAATCCTTTATCATGTTTTTAGTGTCTCTTTTGATATGCCTGCTTAGAATAGTTTTTGGTTTTTTAACACTAACGATTTCTTGTGTTTTTGTGTGTTATACGACCACAGGCTTTAATCTAACACTTGTCCATTTTGCAGAGCATCAGTTATTTAAATGTATTCAGAAGTAGTTCATAAATGGTAGCTAGGATATGTCATGATTTGTAAATGTGGCAATGAGATGTATGGATATGTTCTTGTTAAATTAAGGGAATGATTTCATGTACCCAAATTTGGCAATGGAGTTTCAATTGAAATAGATGTGATTTATAATATGATCTTCATGTATTGGTAGAAAGGAATTTTGTGGTTATTCTTTAGGTTGTGATTTAAAATGTGAAAGAACCTTGAGAAATGGAATAATCTTAAATGTGAGTATTGAGGATGTTAGATAATATGGATAAGGTTTAGATGATGATGTCTCTATGTGTATGGATTGGAAATTAGGAAAAGTATGCATAGAATGCAAAAAATACTATTGAAAGAAAATATTAGGAGTCTTGCATTATGCCTTGGGGTTATTGTCAAATGAAATGATCATGTTAGGAAAGTAGTTGCATGTGTAATTGGATTAGGAAAGCAAACTATTGCTATTGGACTTGTGGATATGCTTTTGGTGCTATGTGAAAACTATGATGTTATGAAGGAATTATAAATGTGAATAGATCATGAAACTAATAGGAAATGGCTTGACTTGCATAGTAATAGAATGTATACCATGCTAGATAGATAGTAAATGACTTGTATAAGATGTATGCCATGTACTTGTATCAAAAGTAATGGATTTATATTGTTATATTTTTGTAAGTTAATAAATGAACTCTATGATTGAAGGATTAGTGTGTTGTTGTGCTTGCTCATGCTTAAGTAAAGAAATAAGGGGATTAGTTTATCATGTGGATTGAAGAATGAATTATAGTTTATACATTATGAGTAGATAATTATAATATATGGAATGAGATCATGTTAGTATTAGAAGCAATTGAATGTTTAAATGGATTATTAAAGATGGATTTTACCCATACATTAGGATTGCATTATCATGGAAAAGGATAAAGAGCGTGTAAATAGGAAATGATGGGTTAAAACACATTTGATTTTGGTGCATAAAATGAATGTAGGATTAAGGGGTTGTCTTTCATTTTTAAAAGCTGAAATGTAATATGCTAGTAGTATTATAGAATATTATGCATATCTTAATGTATAGATAATCAAGTAGATTTCATATCTCATGATTAGGAAATTAAATATGATGCATTAATTCAAGATGAAATATGCTTGTTGTGTGAGTAGGATGTCATTATGGAAGTTAAATTAAGTAATGACATTGAAGTACCCTAGGGAATGGTTAATGATGTTATGTTATTTCCACTTGCATAAATTAATGAAATGTGTAATGATGCATGTTCTTAATGGTTAATGGTTATTGGACATAGTTAAATGGAAATGTTATGTGTTGCATTAGTTGTTAATAAATGTTAATAAAAAAAAAAAGTTATCTCCATTAGTATGCTAGGTGTTTAGTTTCTCTAGGGTATTTTGGTGGGCATTACAACATTCACGTGTAGATTTGTCAAGTGCTCAAATCCAACTCTAATAAGCTAAATTTCATGAAATAACAAATTGGTTTGACTCAACACAACACCAATGGCACTTGTTGGCCTACTTAAACAATTCATCAAGCTATCCATGCTTGCAATAGAAAACTTATATTGTATAGAAATTTGAGTATTATCTTTGGAATCTCTACACATTCTCCATTCTTCTATAGCACAAGGGCTAAGACTCTCATCTATCAACTCTTTCTCAGGGAATTCTTCAACCTCTAACTCTTGAATTGCAACTTCTCTAGCAACCTCTTCAATTGTTGCAATATGATTCTTTGTGGCTTCCTTTTCAAAGACTACTACACTTATCTCCTCATCTCCATGCTTTTCTTTCATGCCTGCCAAGTGACATGTCCCTGTTGCAAAATCATTATCTTCAACTTCTTGTCTAGTTCCTGCAATAACAACATCATTAGGAAAATACTTCCTTTCCAAGGCATCCATTCTACTTGCAATCATTTCTAATTTCTCACAAATCTTTGTTTTCTCCACCTCGTCCCAATACTTTTCCCAAGATGGGATTATCATAGGCATCCATATGACCCATCTCATTGTTCCCTTCAAATTCATCTTCAGCTCTCCCAATTGCAAGCGATATTTTTTGTGCCTCTTCTCCACCCTCTATAGTCACAAGTCTCCTCTCACCTACAACAAATTCTTCTAGGGTCCAAGATTTCTACAATTATAGACTCCTCTTCTACAACAAATTCCTTCTAGGGTATACTTGAAACACTTATAATGTCCTCTAGTACCAAATCTTATAGCTTTGATACCAAACTAATGTAAGTCAAACTCACACCCTCTCACACACACTCAGATACCAAACTATGAGGATAGAGGTTCAAAAAATATATGATGTCAGACAAATCACAACAACAATCAAACACAAACATATCTCTATTGCATTGACGATAGTAATTTAGAAAGGAAAACAGTAAATTGCCAATGTGATAGGAACTATAGAGACTCCAAAATAGAGTTATACCCAATACATTTATGTGTGCCAAGAGGAAAACTAACAAACAAATAACAAACTTCCTAAAGCTTTTTTTTTTGCAATACAAGATGTAATGATTACAAAGTAATGGTTACAATCTTATCCAATATTGTTGGTCAAAAGCTTCACTCATGTCCTTATGTATGACATGTCTTCTTTTCCTAATCTGTAAATAGTACATGGGTCTTCTCCTAAGTGACTCAAAATTATCTCTTTTCCTCTCAACTGATGATAAAGAGTCTCTCTTTCTCCTCCTTCAGGAATTGAATACCCAGCCCTTCCAGAGCACAAGCCCCCACTTCTATTTTCTCTTCTCATTAACTCAACTCCCTCAAAACTCAATTGGTCTTATTTGAACCATTTTTGCCTTCCTACATCTTTGCACACTTGTTTTCTCATGAGAATTCCCAATGTCCATAACTGAATCTTCACAAATTGCATTCGATAAAAGAAAATAATTTGAGGTAAGAGATCCCTCGATGTCAAACACAGATTCCTTGACTAATCAAACAGGAAAACCCCTAGTGACTCGATGCTCCTGCATCACCCTACAATTTCTTTCATTTTTCAACGTGGACAACATGGATCTCGATGATAGAGACCAACATATCTCAACATGTACACAATGCGTAGGATTAAACAATTGATGGACATGTCTAATTTCAAAATGTTAACATTTATCCCACATTAGCTTACACTTTGTTTCCACCTTGATGCATTAAATTCGCATTCAATTGGATACATCATCGTTCAAGATGGTACCAAAACTTAAAACAATGGAGTCTTTGATTTTATGTACTTCACCATTAAACTTCCATTGCCAATTCATGATTGACTCTTTTCTTCATGAAAGATCATTTGGTTTTTAAGACCAAAAGTTATTCACTTCCACTCACCTTCCACCATGGCTTTCAAGTGATTTTTCCATGTTGGCATGAGGGAGTGGATCGACATTTTGAGGTGAGGTTATTGAACCTTTCTAAGGAAATAAGCCAACATTTTTTTAACTTATGTATTTATTTATTTTTGTTTTCAAAAAGGTATTTGTTCACTCCACTTCTTTTTATGGCTTTAAATGGAAGGTAAGGTCATCATGCATTTCTTTGCCTCTATGTTTTTGGGGTTTATATGTTTGTTAATCAAATTCAATAAACCATATGGATATGAATGGAATGTGAGGTCATCATACAATTTTTTGTGTCTACTTTTTTTGTCAAGTTCTATGTATTTGTTAATCAACTATCAATCCTCCCTATGACTATAAATGGAATGTGAGGTAAGCATACATTTCTTCATTGACATCTTTTTGGGTTGTTGTATATTTCTTAATGAACTTAAGTCCTCTCTATGGTTGTAAATGGAATATGAGATCATTGTTGATATTAAAGCTTACACTTACAAATAAACAACCTTACAAGAAGATTAGTGAATGAGGGACAAGGTGCATTTCACTAAACAACCTCTGGGATTTGAGAAGTTGATAGTTCAATTATTTTAAGTGAGAAAGGGATAGAGAGAAACAAAGAAACACAACATAGAACTTAAGGGGATATGCCAAGACTTCATAAAATTTGAAAACTTAGATAAAAGATAAAGAAATATGTTTTCTCTAGAATATAAGCACATAACACCACTATCTCTTCATTGTTAGAAAGAGAACAAAATGTATAAGGTCCCATAGACACATAACACAATATTCAAATCTTATAGTGAAAAGCACCTATTAAGGCTTGACTGAGACACAAATTTCTTAACTAATTCAAGTCTTCATTCATTTGTAATCTTTAGTTCATCAATTGACATGTAATGATATCAAATTTCCAAATTACAACCAATTGAAATAGTTCAATCATACATGATCTAATGGCCTATTTTATCAAATTGAAATCACAAGAGTAAAAAATTTAGATAATTGCTTTACTTACTTGTGACAAAGAAATTTTATTCATTGACCAAAGAAAACAAACACATAGAAGAGGATAACTTGGCACAGTCTAATATGTATTTTCTCATTGATTTTAAAATAAAATTAAAAGTATTCAATAGAATAGAGTCTGAATATTTATAGAAGACTATGAACCCCTTAATACAAAATGCATAAGGGCTCAAATCGAACTAGAAACGCTGATTGCAATCATTCATTAAAACAAAAAAAAAACTCATCCATAGTTGCTATGTGTGTGTTTCATCATGGTGTATGTTGCAACTATCTTCACTAATAACCCAAGCATCATAATTAGTCCCTTCATGTGCTCAAACAAAAATTCCACTTGTGATGTCCATCACTTTTCAGTTGTAGCAACCTTGTATGTAGAAGACTTTACTTCATGGGGAAACCTTTTCTTTTAACACATGTTGCTTTTTGATTTCTTTTCGTAGAAACCATTGGCCAATGCGTAGGTCTTCCTAAGCCCAAATTGAAAACAATCCAAAATGCCCGCCTAGCTTCCAAATGACAACATTCAACAAAGCTACCAGTCCTATTTAGCCCTTGCTTGTCTCGAACATGTGGCATGCCAGTGGCCCTTTTACAAAACCTCTTTATTTTATCTTTTCAATATTATGGCACAACATCACCACATGGAACCTTCTAGTAAAACCTTTAGAAACATAATCTCCTTTAAATAAAAATGCATGAAGGTGACAAGTAGCAGTTGTGCACACCTTTGAGAAAAAATTGGTTCGTGAACTCTCTAAAACTTTGCTAAATTGCCAAGTGGCCCCTTGGTACATTTTGGTGCAATCTTTATTATTTCAGACAATAAACTATGTTTGAAAAGGATATGGAAAATCAAAATGAAAGGGTGTGGGTCAAAAAAATTGGGAAAACAAATAAAACTCAAAAATAACCCTTAGGACTACTATAGACTAGTCTAAAAATTTGGTGACTCTTTGAGGTAACCTACCTATGGGGAAAATGACTCATAATTTTTGGTTCTACATCAAAACCTACAAAAGGGAGAGAACAAGGGAAAGCCTATAATTTTGAAAGCACAAACTACAAAGGTGCCCAATTCATATCAGATGGTGTATTATGCAGTTGCAAGGTTACATAAGCCTAATCTAAATCAATCATCTCCTAGAAAGAGATGCCAGCTTAAACAAACAATGCAACTTGCATATGAAAACTTGGTTGTGCAAGAGGATGTAATATTTGCTCAACCTCTATCACACTCAGATCAGAGCCCAGTGCTTGCAAGGGAGATTGATCTTGTTGTTTCTATTCTAGCAATTGCTTCATTTGATCTTCATTTAACATTGTCCCATCTGCAACGAAAGGGGAGGGGAGTCCTAGCTAAACCAACTACTTAATCCTACTTTTCATGCACATCATAGTCAAATCAAGAGCCTTGAGACATTCTTCACTTTTCAAAGTTGTTGCATTACATTAAATAAATTCATTTGCCTTCTTTGTCGCCATTTTTCTATCATCAATGCATTCTCAATAAGTGACTTTGATTCAACCACTTTGGGGGCAATATTCTATAACATCTGCTCAATTGCAAACCCAACATCTATTTTTGGAACTTTTGAGCATCAACTATATATTGTAGAGATAGTCTCAAAGAGTTGATGATAGTCTTTATCTTCTCCCAATAGGAAGTATAGAATTGCCAAAGCATAAGGAGAAAACTAGGTTACCAAATAGGGGAAGCAAATTCAGCTTGCAACTTCTGAACCTGTGAATTTTTATCATTAATTTCATCTTACTATTTTATATCTTTTTCCAAAAAGGTAGCATCCTTTTGGCATGCTTAAATCAACTCTTTGTTTCTTACCTATAGAGTAGACTTTACTATATGTTGACCTCCACAAAGGCCCAAGCTTCTTGCAACCCCTGCTCTCTTGCTCGTAGTTGTCGACTCAACTCTTCTTTTTCTTTTCTTTCAATAGAAATTGTAGCCATTGCATCATTTAGCTCAACCTTAAATCTAGCTTTCTAGCTTGTTCTTTTTGAAGGATTGTTGATGTTCTTTCTTCGCATTCCTTTTTCAATTCATTGATCTCTAGATTCTTCAACCTAATCTCAACATCTTCTTTCAATTGTTGAATCCATATTATGTAATTTTATTTTTCTAATTTATCTTGACTCTGACTTAACTTAAGGAAGTCGAAGGTTACCACCTTCTGCGATTCTTCCATGAATTTAATTTTGTCTTATAGGCAAGTTGAGCTCATATCAATGCTAATGGCATGCACTATGTAATCTTTTGACCACATTTGTCCTTCAAGTTTGACAATATTAGGCACTTTTGATGAGATCAACATTGAACACTATCTCCATCTTTAAGGTAGCAGGTTGATCAACATCTTTTGCTTTTCTTTTTAATGCTCTCTCCATCTGAGACCTTTTAGATGCATGCACTTGGCTATCCAAAACAATTGGAGAATTGATATATTGTCTTACAAAAGGAACACCAGTAGGTAGACAAAAATTAATTTGAATCATTAGATCTTCCATTTGTGCTCCTATTGGGGACATCCTGAAGATTCTTAAGGTTCTTAGAGAGAACGGTGGAATAGTTTGTAGAAAAATTGTTGTCCCTGGGGAATTAATTAAATATTTGATGAAGTGATGAAGGACTTGATAGGGCAAAAAGTGAACGTGAAAAAAATTGCGCATCAAAGAAACCATTGTAGTGAATGAAATTTTAGGAACAAGGATCTATATGGGTGCCTGGGTATTTACCACAATTAAAGTGGTGACTGAGCTAACAATAGGAAAAGGTGAATTTTGCATCACAATATTGGAAATAAAGGGAGCCATGATTACTGGGGTACTTGTGGTAGGTGGAAATATTGATATTGATGGAAGTTCTTGAGAGAGTCAGGGTCATATATGTTAGCATTGAGGAAGAAATGAGAATAAAATAACTAACCATAAATTAAGATGAGAGAAGAGGGGGAAATACATTTACATGTTGTGCATGGACTGTTGAAAATTGTGCAACAACATGGGTGATCCCACAATACTAGGTTACACTTTTTGGTACATCCTAATTTTTACTAAAATCATAATTTTTTTAGAAGATATAATGATTTAAGCTTTAAGAGGTCCCATTTGAAGTAATTAATTGAAGAGATTTAGATCAAAGGCTCTTAGATCTAGCTATGGCATCAAGGCGAAGGCTTGGTCTACAACCAAGGGATTTCAAGGATTTCAGACGGAGAGAGAAATCTAGATACCATGTTCAATGTGGTTGAAACCAAAATGGGTTTGGGAGGATCAGAATAGGTTTCAATTTCCCCTGCAGTCACGTTTGGAAAATAACGGTAGAAACAAGGGTTTTGGCTGGAACAACAATGATTCTTCGGGAGCTTTTAAGGGCCTTGATGGTTTCCCCAATGGATTGAAGGAAGACTGGAAACATGTTCGTGACAAGGAGTGGTGACCGAAAAAGATCCCAAGAGTGGATAACGAGAAGGAAATGCAATCTTGCCCAGATGTCAAAAAATTGTCTTTTTTCCTGGACAACAAAAATTGGCATGATTCGGTCTCTTTTTTTTTAGGGCGAGAGGATTTTTCATGAAATAGGTGGGGGAGTGACCTGCTATCAGTTAGGTTAAGAAGTAGTGTGCAAAGAACTGGCCTTTCAAAGCGGAGATTAAATCTATGCCGAATGGTTTTTTCTTAGGGATCGCGAAGGATAGTGTTAGTAAAAACTGGGTTTTTAATAATGGCCCCTTTTTTATGAGAGCTAAGGGATTGTTTGTGAAAGAATGAGAGCCAAATTTTAACCCACTAAAAACCCACTTAGAAGAGGTTCTGATTTGGCTGAGACTTTATAATCTTTTGCGAGAGTATTGGAAATAAGAAACCTTTAGAACTATTGGCAACAAGCTAGGGTTATACATCAAATTGGACAAGGCCATAGAAGAGAAGGACTTCAGTATGTACACACGGATTTGCATTAGGTGGAAGCCACATTTTCCCCTACCCTCCATTATTGAGATCAACACTAATGAGGGTTGCTGGAGCCAACAGATTGAGATTGAGGAAAAGACAGAACACTAAAATTTGTAAAAAAGAAGGCCACTCGGATGAGGTGTGTTTGTTTGGTCAGAAGGGTAAGATAGTGGAAGCCAATGAGGGGATTGATATAGTACAGACTGGGTAGGAGGGGGAAGATGCTCATCAGGGGAAGAAAATGGATAATAGGGCTTCAGTTTCTTCAAGTTTTTCTTAGGGTAATAAGCTTAATGGGGGGAATCTATCAGACCTAAATGGTGAGGGTCACTTGGCTCAAGGGGATGGTCCAACCATTAGTAAAGCTGATGCGGCCCATTTAGTGGAAGAGGCCCTAAATAGGGTTGAAAAAGTTATGGAAGCCTTGGAAGTGTCTAAGAAGGATCAAAAAAAGGTTGAAAATGGTGGTGAGGATGTCCAAAAGGAGGATGTTGGGGTGCAAGATAAGGAGGGGGGGGTGTCCAGTGATGCAAACAATGACTCTAATGGTATGTCCTGGGAGGATGAAGAGGATGAATTGGGTTTGATGGATGAGGAGGGCATAGCGGGAGTTCGCACTATTAATCAAATAGATTCACAGGTCCTTAAAGCTTGTTTAGGGGAGAAGAAATCAAGAGGATGGAAACCCAATAGAGTTCATCTGGAAATGATAGGCAGTGCTAAGAGGCAATGTAAGTTATTAGTAGGGAAGGGGGCGACCCTTCTTGAAGGGAAATTAAAATCATAAGTTGGAATGCCAGAGGATGTAATTCCCCTAACAAGAGACGTTTGATCAAGTGTGGGTTTGATTAAATGAAGCTAGAGTTAGTGTGTTTATAGGAAACAAAGTTGAGTTTGGAAGATGCAGGACATTGGTTGAGGTTCTAGAGGTCATGGGCAAGGATTTTTTTCATAAGCAAATGGTTTCACATGAAGTCTTGGTGTTCTTTGGAATTCGACATCCCTGAATGTGGAGGAATTGGTTGATGCCAAATTTTGGCAACTTTGCAAGGTTCACTCTTTCAGATCAAATTGTGACTTCTTTGTCTTAAATATCTATGGTCTTGCTAAGGCTCATCTCCAACCAGAAGTTTGGAGACAGTTATCCTTGATCTTGCAAAATTTAGCGAATGAGTTGGTCATTTTCTACAGAGATTTTAATGCAACCTTGGAATTGGCTAATAAGAAAGGGGGGAGAGTGGGCTTTAGGAGCTCGCAAGTGGAATTCCAAAATTTTGTTGCTTCTAATGGTTTGAGGGAGATTAAAACCTATGGTGGTGCCTTTATCTAGACTAATAGTAGATGAGGTTTAGGGCACACAACAGAGAAATTGGATAGATTTTTCTTAGGAGGTAAATGGGACAATAAACCACTACTGTTTGAAGCAACCATTAAGCCAATTTTAGCCTCTAACCACTTTCCTGTTAAGTTGCTCATTATGCATGATTACGCTCCTATTAGGTGTCCCTTTAAGTTTGAAAAGATGTGGCTATGAGACAAAGGTCTCCCAAATTTAGTAAAACAGTGGTGGGTCGAGGCCCCGATGATTGTGGGAACCCATGCCTTTAAATTCTTTAAAAAATTATAGTTTTTGAAAGAGAAGCCGAAGGAATGGAATAGGGTTAAATTTGGAAATACTTTTTCTGACAAAGATGCTCTAGAATCAGAATTAGGTACAATCCAAGAGACCATCATGAATCAAGGTATGACAGTAGAAATTTTTGCTAAGGAAAATATCCTGAAAAGTAAATACGATGAAATTTTAGCTAGGGAGGAGATGTTTTAGAGGCAAAAGTCTCAGAAGTGTTGGTTAATAGAAGGGGATCGTAACACAAAAAAATTTCATAACTCAGTCAAATTGTAGAGATCTTGGAATAAGGTTACTTCAATTAGAGGAAGGGATAACATAGTTTTGGATAATGCAGAAGCCATTAATAAAGAGGCGGTGGAGTTTTTTCAAGATTTGCTAAAGTAGAATGAGGAGCTAAACGTTCAACAACAGAATTTGTTTCCTGCTAATATCCCTCAGATCGTCACTAATAGTCAAAATCAGGCCCTGAGCAGACCGATCACCTTGGAGGAGGTCAAGGAGGCTGTGTTTTCAATGCCTAGGGACAAAGCTTTGGGTCCTAATGGGTTTCTTGCTTTCTTTTTTCATCAATTTTGGGAGGTTGTTGGAGATGAAGTATGGCTAGTGGTGGAGGAATCTAGAGAGAGTGCTTGTGTGGATAAGGAATTAAACTATACATTCATTGCCCTTATTCCTAAAGTTGAGAAGGTTGAGACTTAGTGATTTTCAGCCTATATCCTTATGTAATACTTTGTACAAATTGATTTCCAAGGTCATAATGAATAGAATGAAACCAATCTTGAATTTTATTATCTTGGAAGAACATAGTGGTTTTGTACCTGGTAGATCTATAGTGGAAGAAATTATCATTGCTCATGAGGCCATTCATACAGTGAGGAAAGATAAGGTGGATCATATATTGATTAAGTTGGAAATCAGGAAAGATTATGACATGGTGGACTAGTCCTTTTTGCTCCGGGTGATGAAAAGTTTTGGTTTTGCCAAACCTTGGTTGAATTGGGTGAATGCTTGCATAGATGGGCCTTGGTTTTCAGTTTTAGTTAATGATAGTCCTCAAGGTTTTTTCCAGTCTTATAGAGGGCTAAGGTAGGGGGATCCTTTGTCTCCCTTTCTCTTTATTATCTTGGCAAAGGCCTTGGGAAGACTTATCCAAAATTTGAGGAATAGTGGAAAGTTGAAGGGCATTAATATTGCAGTTGGCATGGCACCTTCCATGCATCAACATTTTGTTGATGATACCATCCTCTTTGGGGAAGCATCGCTTAGAGAAGCTTGTATTATTAATAAGGCCCTAACTTCTTTTTGTGATTCCTTAGGATAGTAGGTTAATTGGGAAAAATCTGACATTTTTTTCTTTAATACCCCTTTGGAGTGGCAGAGAAAAAAAGTTAGGATCCTTGTTGTTAAAGCAGGGAGTTTATTAGGAAGATTCTTAGGCACCCCTCTCTTCGGAGGTATTAACAAAGTTGAGTTGTGACACATGTTGGTGGATTGTTGTATTAACAAGCTAGAGGGATGGAAGAGTAAATGGCTTTCGTCAGCTGGTAGGTTATTTATGCTTAAGTCAGTTTTGTTTGCCATTCCAATCTTTTCTATGATGTGTTTGAAAATCCCAGAGAAAGATGTAAGAGTTATTAATCAACGCATAAGGAAATTATTCTGGAATGGTAAAAGTGATCAAGATAAAATCCCATTGGTGGCCTGGGATAAGCTCTGTCAACCCAAAGAGTCTGGTAGTGTGGGTTTGCAAGATTGGAGTCTTTTGAATGAAGCAATTGGAGCAAAACTTCTTTGGCAGATGTACTTGAAACCTGAACAAAAATGGGGCCAAATTTTAACCCATAAGTATCCAGATTCTCATCAAAGGGAGATAATTTTTTCTATTCATGATCCACCTAGATGCTCAACCATTTGGAATTTCTTGGTTTATTGTAGGAAAGTGATCATTGATCATCTTACATGGCAATTGGGTAATGGGGGGAAAGTTGATTTTTGGAAAGATTCTTGGGACGAAAGGCCTTCTCTTTCCTTGCAGGATGGAGCAGAGCTAATTAAATAGGTGCCAAAGTAGCACTGGGGATCTAAGGCTTGCGATTATATGGAGAATTCAAGAAGGAATGGAGTGGATGAATGGAGGTGGAAGGATGTTAGGACACTTTCATTGTCTCCCAATCAACTATTACTGTTTGAATGTATTTTAAATGAGTATAGATCATATCTCTCAGCCAAGGAGGATGTTTTAAGATGGTCAAGTTCAAAATAAAGGATGTACTCAGATAAGTTAGGCTATAAGTTGGCAGAGGATGCAGTGATCATTGAGGATTGGTCATCTAGATTGTGTTGGAACTCAGAAGGCCTACCGAAAGAATTTTAACTGTCGACAGACTTAGCAGACTAGGATTTAAAGGCCCCTTCCAGTGTGTAATGTTTAAAGAAGAAAGTGGATCTTTGGATCATCTATTGTTGAATTACAAGATTGTGCAGAGTGTCTAGAAGTTTTACCAAATAAAATTTTCTAGGAGATAGAATTACTAGCTAAGGTGATTAATTTGTTTAAGAGTTGGTTTGAGGAAAATTTTAAATTGGTTTACTCTTGCATTTGGTCTGTTTCTCCTTTAGCGGTTGTGTGGGATATTTGGAAAGAGAGAAACAAACAAAATTTTTCAGGATAAGGAAGATCTAGTAGAGAAGCTTCTTCTACAGGTTACCATAATTATTTTAAATATCCCTTTAATATGGCAGCCAAACTAATCCAAGCTAGTTGGCCTTTGTTGAAATTCTAGCCTATTCACGAGCATTCTAAGGTTAATCTTAGTGGTGGGGGGGGGGGCTCAGATTGTGTTTGGGCTAAACCAGAGCAAGGGTGGATAAAAGTTAACTTTGATGGAGCTTCGAGAGGCAACCCGAGCATCTCAAGTGCAGGTTGTGTTGCTTGTAATGAGGATGGCAAAATCTTATTCAAAGGAGCTTAGCATTTGCAAGATGGAACTGATAATGAAGTGGAATCTCAAGCAACCTTGCTTGTGGTGGAGCTGACAAGAAACTTGAAGGCCTTGAAGGTTCATTTAGAAGGAGACTCAAAAGTTGTTGTTGATGCAATCTCTAAGGGCTCCTCCCCTAGTTGGCATATCAGTAAGTTTATTTCCATTATTTGCTCAAAATTATGAACCTTCCAAGATTTTTGAATTTCACACATCAAAAGAGCAGGTAATGGGGTGGCAACTTTTCAGTCTACTGTGGCATGTGAGTTGGACCCTTTTGCAACTAGTTGGTGGGGAAATGTAGATGAGGAGGTACATTGGGTTGCTTAGTTGGCATCCAATGGGTTGGTTGTAATATTTTGAGGCAATGTTGACAACACTATATACCATTTTTTGTGCAGAAAGTGAACAATGACTCATTAGGGAAGCTACATTAATGGTTGGAGTTGTGAAGTGTTATTTGTTGGAATCTTTAACTTCCTTGTACAAGTATGAGTCTTTAATGCAGGATCTTTTCATCACCTTGGGAAGAATGTGAGCTCTCTTATCATGCTTGAAAGGCTACGGTCTAAGGACAACACATCGATGGTGTTTAATGGTCTTAATTTCATTGTTCATGTTTTGTGACGTTTCCATCCTCTTTTCATATTTCTATCAGGAGATTGGAATTAAAATTCTTATTCAAGGTTGGTGGTGGTGAGTACAGAGCTAGTCCAGGTCAAAATGGAAGCAAATTTTACATTGAGGACTAAAAAACAACTATGTCCATTTCTTGGGCCAATTTCAGAGAGGAGGTTGTATGACATGTTCCTTTATAGAGATGAAAGGTTGTTGAAGTGTGTAAAGAGGTTGCTGGGTGAATCTGTTGGGGTGGTGGAGCACCGTTACAGGACAAATATAGATGCATACTCGCTAATTTTGGCATGGGGACTAGAATTGGAGCACTCTACGGAGCTAGTGAAAAAGGTGATGAACTCCATTGTCCTAGAAGAGTATCGTTTGGGCATGGAATCCATCTTCGAGTGGGAAGTTCCTGGAAAGGGTTTTTATTTGTGTGAGGGGATTGTGAATTACCATTTCTTTGTAGAGGAGCATTACATCCCTTTCTTGAGGTGGCGAAATAACCGAACAAGAGCAAGTTTTAGTGAGGAGGCTTGTATTGCATGGGAGGCTTTGAAGATATTTGTTGATTTAATGGAGGTGGAAGTAGAGCTGCAGCGAGCCATTGAGGAGGCCAGAGCATTGGAATAAGTAAGAGCAATTGAAGAAGTAGGTTGTCGAATGAGGAAGAGAAAGCGAACGAACCCTAGTTCCTCCTCCAGGTAGCATCCAAGTCTCTTTGTTAATGGTGTTTTAACCATTTTTTGGCTTGAGGGGTTAATCCATGTTTTGGTTTTCAAGTTCTTTCTATCAAACTGCTTTAAATTGTCTATACATTGTATAGTTTAGCTACTGAAACGAGCCAATTTTGAGTGCTTGATCATGTAATTTTGGAAGGTGGGTTTACATGGGCGGTTGGGCTAGTGGTTTTGCAATGCAAGGTGGTTTGGAGGGTGGTTTTGATTTTTTTTTGGTGGGTGGTTTAGTACTCTTGGACAATTAGCATGTAAAATCTCTTAAAATTAATGAAACATAATATTACCAATCAGAAAAAAAGGCTCTGAGATCAAAATTTCTTGGATAGAACCTCTCTACTTCTAAATCATACTTGCAATGGAGTCTCCTTCACACCTATCAAAATTCTAATAAAAAACCACTTTTACATTAGCTTTTGGGGGGTCAAATGAATTCATTTAGAAGTTTAAAAAAAAAAAAGTATTTAGTCCTTATTATAAGATTTCCAAATAGTATAATTTTAATATATTTAATTTTATTAATATATTTATGTTTTATTTCTTATGAATGTAGGTTTTTCATCGAACATTAAAGATTATGTTTGACACATTTGGAAAAATTAAAAAATAGAGAATTTTTTTTGTAAAAAATATATTTTCCCTAGGTATTGATATCCTCATTTCAACACAAAAAGAAGTTAATTCAAATGCATACAAAAAAAGATGCATTATAGAGTACACCTTTTTCCAAATTACAATTACTCCATCTTCAAAAATTAACTAAAAAAAATATATGTAACAAAAAATTATTAAAAAATATCCATTCACTAGATATTAGTGCAACAATTCTATATTTAAAAAATTAGAATTTCCTTCTTGCTATAAAAAAATGTTATGCATTACAAAATAAATGCCACTTCTGAAAAATGCTAATTACTGTAAATATTTAGTTATTAAAAGTTACATAACAATATGAACAATTAATTTCTAATTATTTAAATATATATATATATATATATATATAGAAACCATATGAAAAATCTCACAAATTAATGGTTTTCTTCATCTTCAAATTCTTAATGGTTTAGCTGATATAGGTTTTATAAAGTAAAGATCTGATGCAAAATGTTGATTTCAATGTCAAGTTTGGCCAAATTTAACATGTAACCCAATATTATGGGATCACCCACATTCATCTCTTCTTCTTCTAAATCCATGAAGTACTTGAGGTCTACTCTTCACCTCCTTTTCTTCCTCTCAAGAGTTACCTACTCTAGAGAATGCTCAAATTTTGGGACAACGCCTTGAGCTTGCCTAGGATTTCAAATAATGAGCCTAAGGTTCTCCCTTTAGGCCATCATATAAATCAAAGTCACTTGTGTTGGTTGAGGTTTGATAACTAGTCTTTCCTAAAGAGATCATTCTTCCCTTCTCTCCACAAGAACCACTTCTTCCTCTTCTAAATTATGGTTCTAAATGTTCTGCATCCCATTTCTTTTCAAAAGTATCATCTAAATCATTAGCATCTATTTGGGAAGTCATACCTTTAACCTCTTGTTGGAAGATCCAAAATCAGCTATCTTCTCGTCACACTATTCTTGATCTTTCAACTGCCTCTTTAGACTCAAAGGCATCATGCAAGAAGATTTTACACTATCTAGCATTGAATAAAAATTGTGTCATGAGGGTCTCCACTCACCTATAAAATAAGAAAGATCTACAAGAGTTTGGGAATTCAATTAATCAAGATTAGGCCTCTCTTTTCAGTAGAATTGAGTGTGGTGTATCATAGGAATTGATCTATTGGCTAAACAATGATCTAGGTCATATTTCCAAGGGTCACAGATAACATCAAGCCCCAAGTAAATAAATTTAGCCATTAAGAAAAATTTAGCTTCTCTTCTATTCAAGAGAATCCTGTCATGCTCAAGCGGGGGTTTGTACAACATGGTCTTACATCTTCTAGCCCCACTATTATTATCAACTATTGAGAATTGCCTGAACAACTTGAGGGAAAGAGGTCTATCATATACATAGGTAGGCAACTTGGAAGGTTCCTCCATAAATCCCTCTAAACGGATCATAGTGAAATTGACCCCACAAAACCAATCACAAGGGGGAGATCTCTCCTACAACCATCACATTCATTTGCAGAGAGTCTAGCTTGAACCTATAGACACCTAAAATTATCAAGTGATTAATAAATATTTATTATTTATTTGATTATTTTATCCTGATGTCTTCTATTAATTAAATAAGTATTTTATTTATATAATTAATTCATTATCCTTTAATACTATTAATTAAATAAATATTTATATTTAATTAATTAATTCACTAAGCCTCTTCTTTCTATTTTAAATAAATATTTATTATTTATTTAATCTCATTCCCTCTTTTTCAATTTAAATAAATATTTAATTTATATGGCTCCTCTATTAATTAAATAAATACTTTTATTTATTTAATTAATTCATTTACCTTTTCCTTCTTATCCACATGACAACACATCTTTCTAAATACCTACTCCTTAATCCTAGCCCTCCATTTTAATTTAACATTTTAATCCTATTCAACCGTATCTTTTATATTTCCACCTTTTAATCTCCTCCCTTCATCTTTACCTATCCTTCAATCCTATTAAGTTTCTTCCACCTATGTGATCTTGGCCATTCTTTTCACCTCTTAATCTAAGCCCTCCAATTTTAGGTTGTTCTCTATAAAAGAGGTTTCCTTATCTTATTTTCCATAATATAGCATACTTGGAGCATATTTACATTCTGTCAAAATCTTTCTAACATACACCATCACATCATCTTTGCATCATAGCTTTACATCATCACAACCACATTCATGCTTCCTTGAGCTGGTGTACAAGTGCAACACAAAGCTGAGAGCAACAACAACAAATACAAGATGATGGAGGATAGGAGAAAAATGGAGACAAAATATTTGTTATTTTATGGTTATCTGAATGCATTGTGGTTCTCTATTGGTGTTTTGTTGAATTTGATTTTAGATTTAGGATTTTGTTGTTGGAACGAGGTTTTGCAATAAGGGTTCAAATTCAATATAGAAATTTTGGCATGCCTAGTGGGACTTGGGTTTCTATTGGATCTATATTTTTGTTGATTTTCCTAACCCTATATTGTTATTTTGTTAAAAAATATGGAGACTAACATTTTGCAACTAAGGTTGAAGACACAAGCTTAAGGTTTGGAAAGTTGTGATCATATCTCTCAATTGACTATGAATTTTTGCACAAATTTTTTTCTACATGTTGGGGATGGTATTATAAGCTTTTCGTAAAAAAATCAAAATTTTTGGATCAATTTTGAGCAATTTATAATTTTTATTAATGTTTTTTCATGAAAAATTAATCCCAGGAGCAAATCAGTGAATTTTTTAGATTTTCTTATATTTTTGGAAAGATCTCAAAATTATAGAGGTGTTTTGTTATTTATGCTTTTAATTTTGATGAAAAAATAATTAGCAAAAAATAGATCATTGAAAATTAGGGTTTTATAATGATTTGATTGTATCTCTCAAACAACAACAAATTTTTGCATAATTTTTTTTGGCAAGTTGTCGATGGTATTAGAAGCTTTAATTAAAAAAAAAAAGATTTGTTTGGATTAGTTTTGAGTGATTAATTTTTTTATAAATTTTTTATGAAAATTTAATTTTAGGAGCAAATAGTGAGTTTATTCGATTTTATTATATTTATGAAAATATTTCATAATTTTAAGGGGGGTCTAATCTTTAAATTTTTAATTTGGATAAAAAATCATTAGCAAAAAACTAGATCTTTAAAAATTGGGGGTTTTCAATAAATCTGTTCTCCAGGGCTTAGATCAATGATTTTTTTTTTTTTTTTAATTTACATTTTGAGAGAGATCTTAAAATTTTGACAGGTATATCTTCTTGGAATTTTAATTTTCGGAGTGAAAATCATTGCAAAAAAGGTCTTTTTTGACTAGGTCAAAAAGAAAAATAAATTATAATTTTTTTTTTTTTTTTGCATTTCTATATTTTTGGCTAACCCTTAGATCTAAGAAAAGTGGTGTAGCCTACTTTCTCTTGTAGAAGGCCCCTTTAATCATTAAATTTTGTCTTGCAAGAAAGGGGATATTTTTGCAACTACTAACTTGTGGTTTTGTAAGGGTAGCTTGGTGTGTGTTTGTGATTTCATAGAATAGCTCACACTTCAACTTGGTGCATTAAAAATAACTCTTGTTTGAAGTGTCTTGTGTGCTTACACACTTTATGTTGTATAACCCTAAGGTGTTTATGAAAGTATCCTCTCCCCTTGCCTTTGTGAACCTTGGGTGTAAGAGAAATCACCAAGCATATTCTTGTTCTTTTTAGAGGGCCTACCTTTGGAGAAGTTATCACTCCAAGGAGAATAACTGAAATCAATTTGTCCTTTGAGCTGCTATATAAAAGGTAAAGGTGAAAAATAGAGCCTAACTTGGGGTTGTATGCTATTAGTGTCAATTTGGGGGTGGACTTAGAGCCACACAGGGTTGACTAAAGCCTTGGGTGGCTTACTAGTGAGTGTAGGCACATAAGTCCCTCAAACAGAAACTAGAAACCTTATTTTAGAGGCCCACCCTATTGATTGAGTTGTTAGTGTCATTCTTAATGCATGGAATGCAAATCATGCCTTGAAGTTACTTACCATATGGCTCCTTTCAGATGAGACATAAATCCTCAACTTTTCATTATCTATACATAGCTTTTTGGGGAGAAGGTGATTGGGCTATCGTTCTTGTCTTTTTAGGCCACTACATGTCCTCTCTTGCAAAGACAAGATTGCAAAGCACTCCATAAGGTGTTACACTTTTGACTTGAAGGAGATTCCAAGTGTGGGCCTCAGTTTGTTGCAATTAGACATTGACCTTAGGAATATGAAGTGTTTGGCGTGTCTTCTTTTGTGATAAGACTAGTGTAAATTTGGTCTTTGAGGAGCCTAGGCCATGCCTTTGTTATTATTAATCACACAATGCCCATTGTGTCTTCTTGTTTGTAGTATTTTCTTGCCATAATAATCATCAAATGATCAAATTTGCTTACACTTGATACTTGAAAACAAAATTCAGATTCGAACAAACATTACGCAAAATATTTTCACCAAAAATGCGTATTTGGACATTATTGTCATGTATTTAGACATTATTGTTGTGTATTTGGACATTATTACCATATATTTAGATCTTAAAGATACATTTGTGGCATATATCAGTGCATCCCTCATATCTTTTCATGTATCCAATTAAAGAGATTGAAAGAGCTTCCCAATTAATTACTTAGGATTCTTAGTCAGTCAAACATTAGTTTACCATTACTGCCTTTCCACTTTCAGTCCATTCAGACTTCCATCCGAAAATTCAACCTTCTCAAAGTCAAAAGTTTCTTTGTTTTCCTTACTATCTTACACCAAACTTTGATATCACTAGATGGTCTCTTGCTTAGATCTATCATATTCAAGTAGAGGACACCATTATAGTCTCTTGGTTGGGATATCTTACCTTAGAATTTCTCATCTCCTGGGGTGACATATCTTGCTTAAGCTATCGATTTATGGCTATCTATCATAGTCATAATTGTATCATCATTTGGAACCTCATTTCAAAACCTTTACAAGGAAAACTGTCGACTTTTGGTTATTGTTGTGAAACACAACATGTCACTAAGAGGGGGGGGGGGGTGAATAAATGATTTCAAACAATTTCCAAATATGTGTGTGCAACCAGTAAAGTAATGAAAACACTAGTAATCAAACAAACACAAATAATACATCTCACAACATTGGATATACGAGGAAAACCCAATGTGGGAAAAACCTCAGTGAGAAATGTTGTTGGAGTCTACTACTCCAATCCAACCTCACAATAAAACACAATATTACAAAGATTTAGGGCACTAACCCAAGGATCACAAACCCCTAATTTTATAGGTACCAATCCAAAGGAGCACCAACCCCTACACTCCATCCGATTATTACAATGAAAGCAACTTGTTACAAATGGATTTTGTAACACCTCCAATGAATACACTCCATCTGATTATTCTATCTCATTGCTTCTTTTGCTACCGGTTCACTATTCACTCACTCTGACCCCTTACCGATCAACCTCTGCCTTTCCTAATTTCCTCTGATCCTCACTCAACACTATCTTACTTTGTGATGCCTTCTGACCTGTTTAAACACTGCCGATTCACTTCAGTGATAACTCTGTGACCACTCATTGGTGACTCTGTCTATTACCAATCAAGCTCCTCTTACTGATTAAATCCTTTTACTGGTTCTCCTTTCAACACTTAGTCACTCTGATCTTCTGCAGATTACACTTGGACTGATTATTCTCTCACACTCACGCTCTGTACTTCTGCATTCGACATCATCAACATAGGTCTTCAGTTTGCATATTTATACTTCTTCTTTCCCTCCAAAACAAAGATTCAAGCTTGGCACATTAGGGCTTACTTTATTGATCCAATCCATATCAGATTTTATTCTTTGAGATGGGCAACCTGAAACAAAACATGACCACACTGCCAAATCTTTTCTTCCAATACACGCTTACTATTTTTAGCAAACACCGACCCTGTTTTTTTTTCAATCATAATAAATGATCTAGCAACTTCCTTCTCCAAGTCGAATAGATGATCAAATGTCCTTCTTAGATCAAGACATCAAGGAATCAAATCTTTGTCCTTCGATCTGCCTAGAGTCGCAACCCTCTGCAACTCACTTGTGATTTTAGAGGTCAACATTAAATGCAGACTCAATCGACAACTACCTTACTGAATCATTCTTCACCGACCACTACACGTTAGTCGCTTGGATCCTACATGTTATCTTAGATGACATCCACCACAGTTCACTGTGTCGATTCAAGCTCATGCACCAACCAAAAAAGACACTATCGGTTTTTGCCTTATGCTATCAGTCTTCTTTCCCTACCGATCATGCAATGACTGGTCAATCCTTGTATCATCTCTTCATTGTTTTGCCGATTACTTCAAGCTAACTTGGATTGATCTTAGTTTTGTGTTCACACTCTATGTGATTCGACAATCATTCACTCTGTTAGTTTGTCTTTTGCTTGTTCATACATGTTGATCATGCTATACCGGTTGACATAACTAGTCTTACATTTGGCTGTCTCTATGATTTCTTATTCTTATTCACCGGTGAACATCCATACCAGTAACATATTCTTCTTGCATCTTGCATACACCTTGCATACCGATAGCCATCCATACTAGTAAATACATACTGGTTGACATCAATGACAATACAATGCCAACAATATCCCCCTTTGGCATTGATGTCAACACACTCTGCATTTCTTCAACCAGTTCATTCTCCCCCTTTGATAACAATGACAAAGATTACTAACAGTTGTAAAGCGGAAAAATCGAACCCTAGTCATTCTCCCCTCCCCAACTCCAAGGGGAGAGAAGGGAGAGTCACTAGGGTTGATGGTTTTCACTTAGGGGAGACTTTACATTCAAAAGAGGGGTTGAAACCCACAAGATCCAATCCCATGCAATGCAAGATTGGATTCTATATGAGTTTCAAGGGTTAAGACATCAAGGATACCCTCTTTTGTAAAGAATGTAGATAGAAAGCTTGAACTAGGAATGCATGTAAAGTAGGAAAGATTCGCTTATAAATAGAGATAGGGATATGGGATGAAGCTGCGGACCTGGAATTAGCAGTGAAATGTCGAGACGGTGCTGTTCTGCAAATTTGAGCGAAAGTTGACGGGACGATGGCGCCCGGCGTGCACATGGTCCTCTGAAAAATCCGCGAAATGAAGGGGGATCTGTTCGTCTCTGCACAAGGATTCCAGATCTTCAATTACAGCTGTGTACCTGCAACCTACACACAGAAAAGAGAGGATGATTGGGGGGTTAGGGATGAGGGGTTTGCCTTTAGGTCAAACCCCGGTTTTGGAATTAACCAAGAAATGAGAATGTTGTAAATGTAAATGTTTGTAATGTAAACAAGTACTGATACCTTGTTGTAAGAATGTTTGTATTCTTACATGCGAAGGTGTAATGTATGTAGTATGTTGTATGTTGTATGTGATCTCCTCTTCAATGGTTGAATCTTTGTCTTGAATGCAACACTTATCCTTGAATGGAGACTTAGAATGATCAATTGCTTGAAGGAATGCTTGAATGCTTGAATGTTTGAATATCGCTTTCGCCTTTTTTCCATCTCCCAAAATGAGAGAGAAAATGCAGTTTTTATACTTGTCAATTAGGGTTGAAAGATTGATTTTCCCGACCTTAGGCCGACCAGGAAATATTATTTTCCAACTTGCAAACTTAAAGACCCGAAGCCCCAAAAGAGACCGGGCCCAAAATAGGGCCAAGGACCAGGGTGCTGGGCGCCATGGTCCTGGGGGACCAGGGCGCTGGGCGCCCTTGTCCTGAAGGACCAGGGCACTAGGCGCCATGGTCCCACCTCTAGGGGCAGCAGGGTGCAAGGAGGATCAGGCCAGGGTGCTGAAAAATGTAGTTTTTGGTGTCATGAACAAGTTTCGAGGTCTCCATTCAGGTTCCATGTTGCATCGCCATCGTGAAGACCCAAATGCGGTCAAAATTGCAAGTGTCACAATTTTAGGACGCTACAACAATATCCATCATCCACTATCATATCGGTTCCTTCTCCACCATCTAGTATCCTCTATCTTTTTGCCTTTTTCCGATAGAGAAGACCATAAGACTACAATATTCGATCGGTACAATCTCCCTGTGTCCTTCAAATGGTCCATGAGTCAAAAGGTATGGCAGTGAACTCCCCTTGAACCATAGATCTCAATACACATTTAAGTGCATGAAGCGGGTGACACAACTCCTAACTTGTGTCTCAGATACTCAAAAGTGCTTACCGGTAGAGGTTTGGTGAAGATATCAACCACTTCTTCATCTGTAGGGACATATTCTACCTTAAATTCTTGATCTGCCACCTTCTCTCTGAGAAAATGATATTTGATGGCAATGTGCTTTGTCCTTGAGTGCATAACCGAGTTCTTTGATATGTTAATTGCACTTGAATTGTCACACCAGATGGGTCTGACATTTCTACCTGAATATCCTTGAGGGTTTGCTTCATCCATAGCACCTGAGAATAGCATGTGGCAACAACAATACATTATGCTTCAACAGTAGATAGAGAGATTGAATCTTACTTCTTGCTATGCCATGAGACCAATCGGTTACCTAGGAAGAATGCACAACCACTTGTGCTCTTCTGGTCATTAATGCAACTTGCCTAATCAACATTAGTGTAGGCTTGTAAGGTAAAATATCCTTGCTTAGGATACCATAGTCCATAATCAAGTGTCCCTTGTAGATACCTAAATATCCTCCTGACTGTATTCACATGTGATTATTTGGGTGTAGCTTGAAATCTAGCCCCATGCATACTACCTGCACTATATCCGGTCTAGAAGCAATAAGATATAACAAACTGCCAATCATGGATCTATACAATATCTGATCCACTATCGATGACTCATCATCCTTGCTCAACTTGCATCTAGTCACCATGGGTGTACTCACCAGTTTGTTGTCTTCCATTTGGAACTTCTTCAACATATCCCTGACATACTCGGTTTGAGAGACAAATATTCCCTTGTCATGTTGTGAAATCTGCAAACCAAGAAAAAATGACAACTCTCCAAGCATTGACATCTCAAACTCTGACTGCATCTGATCAATAAACTCTTTACACAAGGTATCCTTGTTGCCTCCAAAAATGATGTCATCCACATATACAACCACAATAATCATGTAGTTTCCATCTACTTTAATGTACAGATTACTATCTGCACTCCCTTTTCTGAAGTCCTTCTCCTTTAGATATTTGTCTAACCTTGAGTACCATGCTCTTGGGGCCTACTTCAAGTCATACAATGCTTTCTTAAATCGGAAAACAAAAGTTTCATCATCATGTAGTAGAAAGCCTTTTGGTTATTCCATGTATACTTCCTCTTCTAAATTTTGATCTAGGAAAGCGGATTTTACATCCATTTGATAGACCTTGTATCCCTTGTAGGCTAAAAAGGCTAGAAACATTCTAATAGCCTCAATTCTAGCAATCAGTGCAAATGTTTCTTCAAAATCTATTCCCTCTACTTGAGAGTATCCTTTGTACACTAACCTTGCTTTATGTCGGATAATTTTGCCTTCTTCATTCATCTTATTCCGATAGACCCATTTTGCGGAAATAACATTCTTGTCTGCCAGTCTAGGAACTAATTCCCAAGTTTTGTTCTTTTCAATTTGCTGCAACTCTTCTTTCATTGCATCCATCCATTTTTGATTTTTTCTAGCCTCATTAAATGTTTTGGGTTCCATTTCAATCATGAGGCAGAAATTGACTTGTTCACTCTTCCGGGAAAGTCTTTTTCTGGTCTGTACAACATCATTCTTATTGCCAATAATCTACTCTTCTAGGTGATTCTTCTACACATACTGGTTAGGGGACTTGTTGGATGCTTCTTCCGGTTCACTGTCTGACTGAACTTCATCTTTATCACAGGTGTCATCATACCGGTTTACTTTAGCTTATCTGCCTTTATGCATATCTTCATCAACTCTGACATGTATACTCTCAATTACTCTTCTTAGCCTTTTATTGTAACATTTGTAGGCTTTTCTACGAGTTGAGTAACCCAAGAAGATACCTTCATCACTTTTGGAATCAAATCTACCTAAGCCGTCCACATCTCTCTTGATGAAGCATTTACTTCTAAACACTTTGAAGTATTTAACTGATGGCTTTTGGTCATACCAAAGTTCATAAGGTGTCATTCTGCTGTTTGTTCTCAGTTGAACCCAGTTCAAAGTATATACAATAGTGTGAATTGCTTCCTTCCAGTGCATATTCGGTATGTTTGGCTCATTTAGCATGGTTATTGCCATCTCCTTGATTGTCTAGTTTTTCCTTTCTACCACACCATTTTGTTGTGGTGTTCTTGGAGCTGAATACTGTCTTCTTATTCCATGTCTCTCACAACAATCTTCAAACTCATTTGATGTGAACTCTCCACCCCGATCCAATCTTAGACATTTAAGCTTGCATCCACTTTCCCTCTCAACCATCTTCCAGAAAATATTGAATCTTTCAAAGGCTTGAGATTTGTCATGTATGAAAGTGACCCATGTCATTTTGGAAAAATCATCATTGAAGAGCATGAATTATCTCTCACTGGCTAGAGCTCTTGTTATGGTTGGTCCACATAGATCAGTATGCACAAGTTCAAGTGGCCCTAAAGTATTATGTTCTTTAATCTTGAAGGTTACCTTAGTCTGCTTTCCTCTTACACATTCATCATAAAATGTGCTTACCGGTTTGATGATTTTTGGTATGTGACTCACATAGCCTTTCTTGCTTACTTTGACCAAATTGTCAAAGTTTATATGTCCTAATCTTCTATGCCACAACCAAATCTCATCCACTTGTCCCATCATGGATTGTAACTCATAGCTTTCCTTCAGATTGTACACATTTCCATATGTCCTTTTTCCTTCTGCTACAACCTGACCGGTACTCTCATTTCTTATTTGGCAACTGGTAGAGTCAAAAGTGAATTTGTATCCTTTATCACACGTTTGACTCACATTTAGCAAATTGTTCTTCAGACCTTCTACATAATATACATCACGTGCCTTGAATTTTCCATCTATGCTCAGAGTACCTTTGCCTTTTATCTTGATGGAGGAATTATCTTCAAATCTTACTGAGCCTCCATTCCAATCTTCAAACTTAATAAATTTATTTTTGTCTCCGGTCATGTGATTGGAACATCCACTATCTACAACCCACAAATTCCTTCTTTCTGCATGTAGAGCAGTCTGCACAATCAAACTTGATTATTCTTTGTTCTTGTCCTTCTCAATCCAAACCGATTGAGTTTCCTTCTTCATTCCTGCAACACTTTTCTACTCCGGTTTTTTTTCCAGTTTCTGATTCGGAGTTGTCCTCTTCCACTTGATTTTTCTGAGTTTGCAATGCTTTGCAATGTGTCCAAACTCTTGACAATTATAGCATTTCACATTGACATTAAAAGATGAACCTTTAAAATAATTGTAGGACACCGGTTAACTTTTTCTACATTCAAAACTCCTATGACCAAATCCATTACACTGATAACAGAAAACATCCATATCTCGGAGTGCAACAAAAGAATTTTTACTTTCAAAATTAACAGGGGCTTGTTCATCAGTCTACAATTAATAATTCTATGTCCAAACTTATTACACCTATATCAATAACCATGGAATTTGGGTACATACTAGTCTTGTTGCTTTGGACCGGCAAATATTTGTCTCACCAGATGTTTCCTCTCATGCTGTTGATTATAGTGAATCCTACATTATCTAGCTTGGCCTTGCCTTTATGATTTTCATTTTAGTACAATGTGTGAGCCTTCTGATTTTGAGCATACCGGTTCATAGGTTGATTTCTTGTAGCCTCAACATAGGTCTTCTTTCTGGTATCCTTTCTGACAGTAAAGGTTTAATTTTCTTTGCTTTTACTTGAGGAGGTAAATTGTATCTCCTTACTGGATGTGTCTTTGTTGTTTGAACTCTGTCCTTCTTCAAATCCTAAACCACCGGTATCTTTTGAACGCTTTTATTTTCTCAACATCTTGTCTAAGGCTTTAGTGCTACCCTCATACTTGATCTTCAATTCATCCTTGCACTTTTCAAGCTCCTTTCTAAGAATGACAATCTCTTCTTCTAAATTTTGATTCTCCTTCTCCTTCTTTGACAAATTAGAGGATGTAACTTCACATATCCTCTTAACTTCTTCCAACTGAAGTTTTAGATCAGATATTTTTTTCTTAGATTCCTTCAGAGATCTCTCTAGCTATTCTTCTTCCTCTACAACAACATGATTAACCCTTTTGAGTTCTTTTCTTGTCTTACTCAACTCCTTAAGAGTACTTATGAGCTCACCTTCTAGGTCAACTTCAGCTTTAATATCTTCATCTTCCTCATCTTCAACAACCGGTTCATCTAGTGCCATAAAGAGATTAACTCATGTTTCATCCTCATGGTAGTCATCTTTAGATGCACTTTCATCATCTGTGGCATCATCTTCAAAGGTATATAGACTATTCTGCTTCCGATAGCTTCTTCTTTCTTGCTGATAGACCTTCTTCTTTCTATCCTTATTGGGAGATCTATCAGAACTCTTTTTCTCATCTCCACCAATTTCACCATAGGGACATTTTGCTGCAAAGTGTCCTATTTTACCACAGTTAAAACATTTGAGAGGAATTTTTCCTTTATACTTGCCGGATCCTCTTTTAATCTTCCTCACAAAGTTTTCCACCTTTAAATCCGAGTCTTCACCGGATTCACCATGAGCAATTTCTTTCTTTCTTTTTTTGATGGAGCTGAAAGTATTATCTTTTCTTGAAGTTCCTTCACCGGTTGTCCTCATCTCATAAGCAGTTAGGGAGCCAAATAACTCATCCATTGAAAATATTTTTAGATCCTTGGCTTCCTCTATAGAAGAGACCTTTGCATCATACTTATATGTGAGTGATCTATGTACCTTTTTGATAATAAATTCATCAGCTATATCCTCTCCCAGTCCTTTGATGGTATTCACAGTTTCATCAACTCTGTGAAGGTAATCTGCAATATTTTCTTCATCTTTCATCTTCATGCCTTCAAGATGACCTCTTAGTGTTTGTAGCTTGGCCTCCTTGACCTTGACATCTACTTCAAATAATCTCTGCATCTTATCCCAAGTCTCCTTGGCGGATGAGTAGTGCATAACCTTGACAAACTCATTATCTGACAACCCACTGAGAATAGCATGTTTAGCTTTTGCATTGTTTTCATACTTCTTCTTAACATCTAGATCTATGGGAGGAACACTAGGGACAATATACCCATTCTTTATAGACATCCAAACATCAAAACATAATAAGGATAGAGAGGTTTTCATTCTTCTGCTCCAAAAGGCATAGTTGGTTCCATCAAACATGGGGGCTTTGGAGGAGGAGGACTCATTTCTTGCCATTGTGTTCTTAGACTAGAATCTACCCAAGCTAGATAAAGCTTTGACCAATAGGGAGCCTAAGTCTCTGATACCAATTATAGAACACAATATGTCATTGAGAGGGGGAGTGAATAAGTGATTCCAAATAATTTCCAACTATGTGTGTGCAACTGGTAAAGTAATAAAAACACTAGTAATAAAATACACACAAAGAATGCATCTCACAACACCGGATATACGAGGAAAAGCCAATGTGGAAAAAACCTTGGTGAGAAATGTTGCTGGAGTCTACTGTTCCAATCGAGGCTCACAATAAAACATAGTATTACAAAGATTTAGGGCACCAACCCCTCCTGATTTAGGGCACCAACCCAAGCAACACCAACCCCTAATTTTATGGGAACCAACCCAAAGGAGTACCAACCCCTACACCGAGCACCAAATCAGTGATATAAAATGAAATAAAGCTTATTACAATAAAAGCACCTTGTTACAAATGGATTTTGTAACACCTCCAATGAATAGACTTCACCGATTATTCTGTCTCACTACTTCTTTTGCTACCAGTTCACTATTCACTCACTCTGACCCCTTACCGTTCAACCTCTGCCTTTCCTGATTTCCTCAGATCCTCACTCAACACTATCTTACTCTGTGATGCCTTCTCAAGTGCTAAAATGTTACCAGTTCAGTTCACTGTTAACTCTATGACCACTCACCGGTGACTGTATCTTACCGGTCAAGTTCCTCTTATCTATTAATCCTTTTACCTATTCTCCTTTCCACACTTAGTCACTCAGATCTTCTACATATTATACTTGGACTGATTCTTCTCTCACACTCATGCTCTATACTTCCGCATTCGACATCATCAACATAGGTCTCCAGTCTGCATATTTGTACTTCTGCTTTCCTACTAATATAGAGATTCAAGCTTGGCGTGTTAGGGTTTACTTCATTGATCCAATCCTTATCAGATCAAATTGGATTTCATTCTTTGAGATAGACAACCTGCAACAAAACAAGACCACACTACCAAATCTTTTCTTCCAATACACATTTACTATTTTTAGCAAATGCTGACCTTGCTTTTTGTCAATCATAATGAATGAT